>NW_027448523.1:0-17500 GCF_038048845.1 Mixophyes fleayi
ATATTTAAGTGTGTTGATTTCCCACCATTGCTTCATTTCATTCTTGCATATTTTTTCACAATGTAAATTCTGTGTGCAAAAAGCCTCATACTGCACTTCCTCAACCTTTATTGGTTTGCTATTGAATATTGTATCAATGTTCACAGTTCTAAACCTATGTACAAGAAAGATGGTATTCAGAGTGCTGCCCTCTATTCTTTCAGTATAAATCAATAGGGGATATGGCTGCATCTGGCTGGGCCAAGATGCAAAATGTATACTTAACCTCATGTGTCAATCTCCCATTGTCCCATAGATTGTAAGCTTGCGAGCAGGGCCTTCTCACCTCTTCAACAATTCCAGTTGAGAGCAGGCAGTATAATTACTCTAGGAATAGCTTGCATTGGCTTCTAACCTGTATTTTCCATTAAGAATTTCGTCTTAATATAAGTGTTATCTAGACAATCTCTACTTCAGATCCCAGATTAAGGCTGGCATTGTCTCTCCTAAACATGAACGTTGAGGTTGTATAAATAGAAAATGATTCTTCCAAGGTATAATTTACAATGATACATTCCACACCACAGCGGTTTTCTACAATAATAAATGCATCTTTTCCCTCTATTATGATGAATTGGCCCTCATATTCTCTCATTTCAATATCTTCTTTAACCACAACATCAATGGTTTTCTCGGGAATATCTTCATCTCCCCATTGAAAGTCAAGATAATTCATGACAACACCTACTGGATTCCTGTTGGTAGGATCTTTGGAGAGCAGAACATGGAACATATCCTGGGCCTTCCTACTGAATTTCTGCCAGGATCTTGGAGGTGGAATACGTTGTACAGCATTTTGCCAGTTGATGAACTACTGAGTATATGGATCTTCATCCACAGCTCTTTTCAAGGAAAAGATCCAATGGATACAACAAAGAGAAGCACACCAAAAGCCCAAGCATTAACATTAGAATCCCAGAAAGCGTTCTGGGGACATTTAGGGTATGATGTGTGACATGTATGGAACAAGGGTACCTGAAACCTTAGTTAATCCAAAATCACTCAGCTTGATGTGGTGCAATCTTTGTCCATTAATAGTACATTATCTGGCTTCAGAACCCTGTGCACCAGTGATTTACTGTGAATGTATTCTAGGGCTCTGGTCAGCTGTATCACACAACGTTTCACCAACTCTTTTGGGATTCCAACCTAAAAAATTAGTATACATCCCTTTTAGAAGTGTATCTGGTAAGGAAAGAAATGTACTTTATTTCTTTATAAATCTTTAAATTGCAAATATCATTAATTAATTTTATAGTCTAATATAGCCATTTACTGTTTTGTGTGCTTGCATATTGCTGATACATGAATGTGTCACTCATTAGTGATAGCCAGACAGAGTTTAAATCCACATTAGTTATAAAATAAAGTTACTTGGCTTAGAAAGAATACTATATGAAAAGTTAATTAAATTGAATTTAACCTTCAATCCTCAAATTTAAAGCATAATCAGCCAATTTCTATCCATCTATAATCATATAATTTCAATCCAGCGACCTTTACTCAATAAAACTCCTTTGTCCATATTTTAACACTGATGCGATATCTCAATGGAACTTTAATTGCTCAGAATATTAAAACACAATGGATGAATAAATCATTCAACACTCAATTTTCACATTAAGATGCTCCAAATTTTGCTCTGCTTACACCACTCTGGATGAGGGAATAGAGGGATCTAAAAGGGTGCCACCTCCTGCCTCATAATGTAGTGGCTTGGAGAATCAATGAAGGTGGAATGAATAGGGATGAAGGGCCTGAGTCATTAATGAGAGCAAATAATAAAAAAGTAACTTTGTACTTGGGCAAAACCATGTTGCATTGGTGGGGAGGTAAATTTAAAACATGGGCACAGATTTTTATATTTATAGTTGCTGTAGGACATGTCTTAGATCAACTTTTTAAATTTCAGTGTAATAAGGAAGCTATCAAGTATTTGTGTGCTACATGAAAAAACACCCAGTATTTAACTTTAAATGCAAAATAATAAACTCATTTGCACTCCTTGCATTGTAACATGGTTTGTCCAGGAGAACATTTACTCCTTTTTTTGCCTTACTTTAATGACTCCGGCCCAATACCTTCATAGCTTGAGAGGTAGTTGGGGACACAGAGCTTATGGCAAAAAGCCTTCTAAATGGATCGGTCCTCCTTCACTTGTTTTAGGGCAACTGTTTTACCTAATTAAATAAAGTCACATTACTTTTCAGAAATCGTTTAAGGCATTTACCAGCAGTAACCTCATTAGCCATAGCATGCATTTCAGAAAGGACACATGTGTAGTAAGTCTTGGTTTAGAAATTTTCTCAGCAAAAATTAGCCACTAACACTTAAGATAAACACATTGGGCCTGATTCATTACGGAAAGTTAAGCAAAAGTAATCGGGTAAGGCAAAACCATGTTGCATTTGAGGAGGAGGTAAATTTAAAATGTGAAGGCAGATTGATAGTTGGGGTAAGGCATGTCCCAGATCAACTGTAAATTTCAGTGTAACAATAAAGCTAAGAGAAATTAGACTAGGGAAGAAAAAAGTGGGGTGTCCTCTTGTATGATATTTATACCTCCTAAATGAATTTGTTATATACAGGAGGGGGTGCTAGCCTTATAAACAATTTGAGGAAAGGAGAAACGAATCAAGGTTCGACAAGGAAAGATTGAACAGCAGTCCCCCCTTAAAACATAACTTTTATTAATTATGGTTAAAATCAGGCACCATCTGGCTAAGGAAAAAAATGTGAAATATTAAAAACCAAAACATAAACACAGAAGACATGTGTATTTAAAATAAAAACACTCACTGGGGGGTGATTTGGGTTCTAGAATTGTAATATGGACTATATATATATGTGGCAAATAAATTATAACTGCCACAATGAACTCAAAGGTAACAGGCTGTCATATGCCCAAATTTTCCCCTTTCTTATATGGTAGCTAGAGATTACATCGTCTACATCCTCAGACAGAGAAAAAAGCGAGAATTCTAGTTGAATATTAATAGCATTGAATCTAATAAACAGTGCTCCGGCATTGTATATAAGACCAGTCATGCTATGTGATTGAGCAAAGTTGAATAGTATATTGCCCACGCTACTATGTTCCTAATTGAAGATACATAGATCGTGTTGACAATAGAGACCACGTATGTGCCTATGCCCTATTGGTACTGGGCAATTATTATGAAGTACAAAATCTACATTATCGTTATCTGGCTTGATTTTTTTTTCATTGGGCAATGTACTTCCTCTATATAGGCATCTGGATTTGTCTCCTGTCAAGAGACAATGAAATCTGCTTCTGATGAGCTCAGCGTATAGAGCACCACATATGCTGTAATGATGATAGTGACTTTTATAACCAGAAGACCACTTTGGTATCAGAAATTAATGATAGTGTGTGATAACTGATGTGCCTAAAAAACGCTATTTGAGTCTATTAATCGGGAACACATGAACCACACTCAAATTGAGAATAGCGTATGCAGCGCTTCACATACTTATATTACATTGTCAACTATTGTAATCGACACCGTAAACGATACTAATGAGACTCATTAGTATGATCTATCTCAATGTATGTTATAATAAATCCCATGGATCAGGAGTCTAGAGATAGATCTTGGTTATATAAAAAAAAGGGCGCGTTTAGAACGCCACATGTGCTATTACAGTGAAAGGTTGAAAAATAGCTTGTATTGTGCATATGTTGCATTTATCGGAAAGCCGTATAAAATGTAATAGGAACATGTGTCTCTTTCAATTGATCTACTGTTACTCCATTGTAATGCTCTGAAATATACTTGTGACTGGATCACTATTAAATAACGTTTGGTAAAAATGTATTTAAAGCAAATAACGCAGGGCACTTATTTTCGATATTGTGTATATTGGGAGATAGGAAATTGTTATTTCTGAGACCAGGGGAAGAAATTTGTCTCTTGTTTAACCTTGCTATAGTATATGCCTATTTCTGATGTTTATATCTGATACAATGAGCCTGTGTTTACCAAGCCTTTGCTGTATTGTGATGGGGGGAAGTGGCTTGTTTTTGGTTTGGTTTTTTGGGGTTTTTTTTTGTTCTGTGGAAATGTGTATTCGGCGACTGTCTGAAGTATTCATGCCAGTCAGACATTTTGACTTGCTTGTGGGTCTCCTGCCTCTGAAATAAGATCCAGGAAATCACAGCAAGGTTTTTAAGAATTTCATAGCGAAGTATAAATATTAGTGGCTTTGCAATGCATGTTAATCCATGTTTTGGTAAACAGGGTTACATCCTGATTCTAAAAATAGCATGTGTCCAAATCTGTATAAAATGCACTGACTTGTACACTGAAATGTATCATTCTGATGTTCCATCTGACCTGACCACTGATACCTTAAATCAGTGGAACTGTCCTTGTCAGGACACTTGAGCAATAAACATCACTCTGCTTCAAAGACCCTCTTGACAACTTCTTCAATATTGCTGTAATCCTGTGTCCTGCCGATTAGACCCTAAATCAAATCCGTTTTCCGGCTGTCTGATGTTTGGACCCAAGCTTTTCCAGTACCACCGCTCTGCCTGCTACCTGCAGCTCTAGTCAATGTGGTAGGCCAGGGAGGATCCATCCATAGTAAGAGGTCCAGAGTTACCAGCCCAAGTGTACCAGCACAGGAGTACACAGCCGTGACCGTTACCCAGAAGGAACGTGGTTCTGAGCGCCTTAAAGGAGCTCAGTGGTGGGAACATTATAAGCCCCTCCTACTGTGGCAAGAGGGTGCATTTGGGATAACGAAAGGGAACAGTGGCAGAGTAAGCCCAGCCGGTTCCCAGCAACAACAGACAGGGTGGCATAGTCCATCCTATCACAATACTATTGTCTTATCCTGGAGCGATAGTTGGTCTGAGATCTAACTGATATAATTGCCCATGTTAGTGGTAGTAATGCTTCATATCTCTGCTGTAAAGTGAAAGTTCTTGATATAACTAGTAATAAAATTACTGCCCATTCGAGAAAGTATACCCCCCAGGGAGTGAAATGTCCCGACGTATGTTTCACAACCACTTTGTTTTTTCAAGAGAATCACTTGAGATTGCCACAGGAGAATCCTACAAACCCCACTTCTGGGTTTACTGTATGACAGACATAAGCATCTGTCAATGAGAGCACTCTGTTCAGCGGGGACTCCCTATATGTCGTGCTAGGGAATGTCCGCTGTCAAACCATCGCATAGCTACAACGGATTATTTCCAGACAAAATATCACAAGTCAGGTGCAAGTTTAGTCAGACACTATCCACACAATATGCCATCCCAATATGCTAGACAAATAATTGAGAACCTGCAGATGACAGCAAATAAAGAGAGAGAGAATGTGTTCAATGTATGACATCAGCCAAATATCCGTTCAATAGGATTAATAAGACTATTTGGTTTTTGGGGAAAATTTAAGAAATGTAAAACATTGATAAACCATCCAATTACCGTTCACCTAGACATGTACTGGTCACACATTAAACACAATGCCAATTTGTACTGATATGATTGCCAGATCCTTATACGATCATCGGCTCTCCTGCACATCCTCCTCCATGCATGTCATTTTATTTATCTTTATGTGCATCCGTATCAATTTCTTATGATCATTGGGAATAAGACAGAGAAAAACAAATAGAATACTTGAATGTCCTTTGCTCAGAAAGGAGTATCACCTGACAAAGATGTTAAATCCAATGTCTTAGAATGGGCAGTGGGTGACATCATCATTTAAAATGAAGGGTGCACCTTTACAAAAAGCAGCCGTAACTATTTCCCTCATTTAGTCCAACTGGTGGTAGGGCATTCATCAGAAAGATATATTTATTTTCTTCTTGCAAAAGAATCTTCTCATGATCTCCACCCCTGATGCCCATTCTAACTCTTTCTATCCCAAATACTGTGAAAAGGCGGGGATCACTGTTGTGTTCCTTCAATAAGCGATTCGCCACCGTGGATACTTGTCTCATGTGTTCTCTCTTTATTCACATTGCGAATTCATCCAATGTGCTCCAAGATTCAACGTTTCAATGTGTGGATGGTCTTGCCAATATATATTTTGTTGCAGGGGCACGCAAGCAGATACACCACCCCTTGAGTTTCACAGTTGATATAATCTTGTATTACATATTTGTTTCCATACTTGTCTGTCAAATCTAATGTTTTTATCATGTGTGGGTAAACTTTACATTTGCCACACTTGTAGGACCCTTTAACCCTTTCTCCAGATGTTTTTACGACGAAATGACTGACAAGTCTGTCTCTTGGATTTGTGGCCCTACTCCAACTAAAGTTGGCTCTTTTGCCCAAGGACTCCTTAAGAGTGTCATCTGAAATCAGTACAGCCCAATGCTTTTGTACAATATGCTGTAAATCCTTCCACCCCTGGCAGAAATCAGTAACAAATCTGATAGTTTCCTTAACGTCAGGTTTTTTCTTCATGTTTGACGCTGGTATACAATGATTCAACATCAACTTTGTCAAGCCAGATGTCTTTGTCAAGAGTAACCCCGTCTAACATCTTAAGACTATCAGTAGTGTCTTTAACGTAAGACGGGAGAATTGTAACATTTACGGAGATGAACGTCTAAAAAAAAAATACACTCTTGCTTTGTGAGACAGCCATTACCTGACACAATTGGTCGTCCAGGTGGGTTTAATTTATTCTTGTGGACTTTGGCAAGAAGGTAAAAGGTAGGGGTTCTTGGATGTTCTACCATCAGAAAATCATATTCCCCCCTTAGTAATAGTACCATGATCGAAGGCTCTCTCCAGGATGGAATCATACAGGCTCTTGAAATCCTCTGTGGGGTTGTTAAACAGTAGTTTATAACACAAGCCATCATTGAGTTGCCGAAGTGCCTCTCTTTTTATACATAGTGGTTGGCCAGAGACCTATGTTGCCACATTTATCTGAGGGCTTTATAATAATGTCTTCCCACTTCTCCATCTCAGAGTGAGCCTTTCTCTCCTTTAGTGAGATTGTCATTTTTAATGGATTGATTGTTCATAAACAATCTATCCATATCTTGGGAAACAAAGTTTTCAAAAACAAGGATTTGTGGGCAAATATTCTCATTAGGACAAAATTTTGATTTTTCATTTACAGATGGTTCTAGCATTTGATATACCCACATTCTGAGAGACTCCTTGCTCAAGAAGTAACTGCTGCAGATTTGTCCAAAGCTCCTCTTTCACTTTAATCCTGTGTGATACCTGGAATTAGACTGTTATCATCTCCAACGTTTTTACCCCAAAAAAATTTAAGTCTCCGTTTCCTAGTGAATAAATGTAAATCTTTTTCTCCCAGGTGTGTCTGTTACATCTCCTTTAGGGGGAAAAGGACAGACCTTTAGAAAGAAGTTGGATATGGTTACTTGTAAGGACTTTGTCAGATAAGTTTATGATCTGTAGTGATTTCTCATTCTCTGCATTGAGCGTCTGCTGGGTCGATGTTTGGACTTCCAACCTGACTGCTCTCGATCTCACAGGTTTCTTTCTACCCCTGTAAATCGATTTGGACCTGTTGATCCTCCGGGATCTTGGGAATCCAAGAGTCCCTATAAAATTCCTCTCCAAGGAGGATTGTTTCGCTGTCATTCTAGTAGTATAACCATCCATATCTGACTTTTCTGTATCAGATGACTCGCAGCTTGTTGTATACTGAGATCTATTCCTGTCACCTGTGGATTGTTATTTTTGGTCACATGACTTTTCCATTTAAAAATGTTATCGGCAAAGTCTCTTGTCCCGGGTAAATTTGCCTCTTTTAGTCTTAGAAATTTTTCAAAATTGTCAAGGTCTTGTTTAGCTCTTGCCATAGCTCTTGAGAAAACTATCATTAGTCTCAAATTCTTTGAGGTTAATGCTTAGGAGTTCTATCTCTTTTTGGTGTAGCTATCATACATTAATGTATTATGTTTTACAGTGATTTCCAGTAAATCCTTTGAAAATTTTTAATAGGACATTGTCTCACTGTGTCCTCAGATCTTCACTGGCTAGGATATAGGGTGGAAAAAGCTTAGGGCGGAGGCCCCTAGGGGTAATCCCATTTTTTTTATATCATTTTGCGCGGTGGTCATGTCCCACCATGTTCATCTGTTTCTGCATCAGGGACTTTAAGATGGACAAATCATCATGCCAAATACCCTGTGTGTGTGTGTGTGTGTTCTCACATGCCCTCCTTCCCTAGGAAAAATATCCTCTATATTTTCATTCCAACGTTCCTGTCATCTGTGAAGATCCGCACTAAGATTGAAGTTTGCCATAGAGCCAAATAGTTCTTCTATAGAGGGATACTACAGTTTAAAAATTTTCTCAAGCAAAAACGAGTGAAGATGAATTCCTGAATCTTCGTTACATACCCAAATTATGGGAGATGGTGATATGGTAATATAGATAGAATAATGTTCCTGTGCTGGTGCAGAGAAACCAGGAATAAACTTGGCAATTATAAACTTAGAGAAATGAGATTAGATGCTCCGCACAAGGAAGAAAAAAGAGGGGTGTCCTCTTGTATGATATTTATACCTCCTAAATGGATGTTATATACAGGAGGGGTGCTAGCCTTATAAACAATTAAAGGAAAGGAGAAATGAATCAAGGTTCGACAAGGAAAGGCCTTTCCTTGTCGAACCTTAATTCGTTCCTCCTTTCCTCTATCAATTAAGCAATCAAGTATTTGCGTGCTACATGAAAAAAACCGCCAGTATTTTCCTTATTTGCAAAATAATAAACTCATTTGCACCCCTTGCATTGCAACAATGTTTTTTGTCCAGAAAATTTGAGTAAGGAAACTTACCCAAGTTTTTGCTTAACTTTCCTTAATGAATCGGGCCCATTAAGTGGTACCCAGTTTTTAAATATATTATGGGTAAACCTTATCTGTGCCATCAGAACATATTTATGACTATGGGCTTACCTTTTTCCCTTTCACGAGCCATTACAGCTTGACCAGAAGTCCCCTTGCCCAGATATTTCAGAACCTGAAAGTGATCTTCCACGATCTGCTGGATCTCAAAATTCTGGTCTGCTTCCATCTTAATTTATCAGATGATTATACGAGTCCTCTACTTGAAAAATAGACTGGATCAAGATAATGTTTATGAGAAAATGTATGAAAGTTGTGTAAATTATAAAAGACATTCCCAAATCATCGCGTACTATATAATGAATTGTGAAGATAGTATGCATTGGAGATTTTAAACTATTTTATGGATAACCAAAAGCACCAAAAACTGCAAGATAAGAAGTTTCTAAAGTAATTCTAGAACCTCCAGTTTAAAATCCTCAGTGTTTGCAAGTTGTATTCTAAGTGTTATCATGTGGCTATCATCACCAACAGCAACATATTAATAGCTTATACTACAGTGTAAAAAAGTGTACATATATCAAAAAGTATTACCAACAATATGATGGAGATGAAACTTTAGAGCATGAAAACTGAACTTGCTTAAGCAGTAAAGCATCAGGAGAAGTTGGTTTTTCAGAGAAGCTGCTTATGAGCCACCGGACAGGTTTAAACCCACACATTGAATGAAATCTGCTTCAGAGGTCCAATCTTGTACAAATTGCCCTTGATTTTTGATTGAAAAAGTATCTATTTGTTTAAAGGTACAAACGTATATAATACATTACATTCAAGTGTGCACAGTACACCGTGAAACATAATCATTCAGAATTTTTAGTACAATACAAGACGTAACATACAAGTTATGACATCCTACACTATGCATCAAGTACTACACTAACCGTGCAAATTTAAATGATGTAGCAGATTTAAATAAGCAATGGATGTGAGGGGAGAGGTAGGTAAGAGGGGTAGGGTGGGGAGTTCAAAAGCTCGAAGCTTTATTGAAAAACAAACACAAATATAACAAAGGGGTGCATAAATTAAAGCAAGTCATTACAACAAAAATTCAAACAGTGATGCAAAATGAGTTAGAGGGGGTAAGGGAGAGGGAGAAAAGCCCAAAGCTTTATTAAAAAAACACACACATAGGGAGGAGAAGAGGGAGACAACAATCAATCCTCTTCCTCTTCCTGAGGACTGTCAATGGTTATTATAGTCTCTTAGCAGGCTGGGGATAAGCCTGCGATAGTCCTGGATGGTCATCTTCTCCCTTTTCAAGATGATGCGATTCCTTTTGAAGTCATAGAGTGTACTTAAAACAGTTCATAATGTGCCATACCTCCTGGATTGCCCCAGTAGTGTGGGTCTCAGGAAATAATCCATAGAATGGCAGTTCCTGGGCACACGGTCCTTTAGTTTGTGTTCCAAGGCCTCCAGCAGTGCCTGTGCAGTAGCGCAGTCCCAAAAAATATGCTGTGCTGTTTCTCTTCTGGTGACGCAGGTAGGGCAGTGAATATATCTGCACAGGTTCTGGAAGTGCATGAATGTCCTTGGAGGCAGACCCCCCCCTGGATAGCCATCCTTGCAATCTCTTAATGCCTATTAGTCAGCCTCCTAGAGGCCACATTCTCCCTCACATGTTTTGCTACATGAAAAAAACAGCCAGTAACAGCAGTGAGTCTTGCATCAGACTCCATAGAACGTCTTTAGCTCTGATTAGCTTGTGGACAGTTTTTGGCTTCCACAAGTCCGGATTAAGTGCCTCCAGATGGTGCTCCCTCACAAATTGTCCAACATCTAGGTAAAACCAAGCTGCTGTCCGGTTATAAAAGGAAGGAGCTGTCCCACTTGTCCCAGTCAAGGGACCTCCAAAAAGCAGGAAGAAAAAGCAAGACATGGACTTTCCAGCAGAGCAAGTGTTCTTTTCGATCAAAGTCCTGCGGAAACAGTTGCAAACACAGAAGGCTTGTAGCATGGTGGGGATATCGGGTATCTCTTTCCCACCTTTTGAGGGGCTCCTTATACATAACTGAATACATCACTCTGTCCATTTTGGAGCCCCAGATGAAGTGGAACTGTCGTTGTGATGGTCTGTCTGACAGCAGCAAGAGGTGGCTAAGCTTGGGCTGTGTACTGCAGAACAGAAACAATCGCGATGCGCAGCACCAGTGCTTTGCCTTCGATGATAAGGTTTCTAAGACTCTACGAGCCAACTTTCTGTCTGACTGTCGCCAGTCTCTCTTTCAAACATTTCAGGGACGCACTTTCTCCAGCAAACTCCAAGAATCTTCATGAAATCTTACTTTATTGTGAAGGTGTCACTGCACAAAGAGCATCCCCTCTGAATTCCTGCAGTTGAACTTTGCCTCTGAAGCTCGGCCGAACTTCTCACAGGTCTGAACAATTGCTGTCACCGAACGCTGGTCGGCGCAGAAGACTGTGACGTCATCCATGTTGAGCAAGCACTTGGCCTCTAGACTCTTATCTCTGGATTCTGCCTGATGCTCATGGTGAAGAGCACTATACAACAGACACAAAGTGGTGAAAGAGGGCAGCCTTGTCTGAATCCAGGCATGACTGAAAATGGGTCAATCTTCCAGCCGTTCACCAACACGGAGCTGTAAATATGAAAGTACATTAGGTTTAACATGTGAACAAAACCTTTCTCCCAAGCCAAACATTCACAAAACCCATAAAATCATGAGAAACGCGATCAAAGGCCTACTGATCAAGGAATTGCCTAAATAATCCCCACATAATTGAATTGTAAAAAGTAAATGAGTGAGGCGCAAATAGGATAGGGAAAAAATGGGTAAGGGTGTGAAAAACTTGTGTCAACAGAATGCTGGCATATAGTCATAAAAGTGACTAGAAATAAATGGTATGCAAAGTTAGAGTTGTGCAATGAAACAGAGCAGATACAATACAGTAGCGATATTCAGTGTCGGCAACTAAAAGTCAATGTATGCTTCCCATGCATCATAATATGATAATGTCCTTGTTCACATTTGTGCCGTAATGATATGTTCATATAGGTTACTTGGTTTCCCCAGATTACCTCATGCAAAGAGAGGGACAAGAGAAGACACAGGTGATCCGATAGTGTTATATCATATAAAACATTTATTATGTAAAACAATAAAAATGAGATTACATTTAGTAAGTCCAGGGGTGCACATAAAGGTTTCTTTTGCTGTAGTCCCGACTTAGATGCTTGTATTAGCAATCACGGATATAGTCCCACACTCGGCGGTGATCTTCTTTCCGTTCGGCGTCTCAGTCACTTCCGGGTAATGGTTGCCACGCAACAGGTCTCAGCTCTCATTGGACCCTACGCATTTCGTCATATGACTTCATCAGGGGATGACGAGTGAGAGCTGATTAGTTCTTTATATAGATAGTAGAGCTCATAAGCTCGCAGTTGTTCATCATTAAGCAAAGTAGCATAAAATCGGACTTTCAATAAGGCTTTCGATAAAAGCAATAATACCATTCCTTATATCAAAATAAATGTATCCAGAAGAGGACATGTATACCATTAACATGTTAATAACATCGCCTGGATATATTATTCGAAATAGATGAAATGTCCATATATTTGATGTTAATATGCAGACATACAGGGAAATATTCAATGGGAAGTTATACCTGTTAATATGCATAGCTAAAGAAAAGATTTCAGTTTAAAATCTGCATTTAACCCCATAGGTGATAAAGTGCCCAAGGTGTATATCCATTTTGATTCTTCTTGGTTCAATATTCTATTGTAGTTCCCTCCTCTCCAATGTTTTTTAACTAATTTAATAGCCATAAATCTTAATCCTGTTGGGTCTTTTTGATTAATTTTAAAATGATTTGACAAATTGTGAGTTTCTAATCCAATTCTTATGTTTCTAATATGTTCATTTATCCGTCTTTTTAACTTTCTAAATGTTCTGCCCACATATTGTAGACCGCATGGACACGTGATGAGATAAGTGACTCCCATGGAGTCACATGTAAGATGATCTTTAATCTGAAAAGAATTAGATGTAGTTTTTGATACAAACTGGGTAGTTGTCTTTGTACCTATACTTTTCGTAGTTCTACAGGCTTTACGTTGAGAGGAGTGAAAAATCTTTTTTTATTTATTTTTTTTCGAAAATCCGTAAGCCAGTTACCTGAATTTTTTTATTTTTACTGGCAAATGACTATTAACCATCTTCTGTTTGCGATTCGGGGCTTTCCTAAAAGCAATTGCTGGATTGGTAGGGAGAAATTGAGAAAGAACTTCATCCTTTTAAGGAGATGCCAATATTTTTGTATTATCTTATTAATTTATTTTGCTGACTCAGAATATTGTGTTATGAATGGAATAAAGGTATTGAGTTATTCTTTCTTTTTCTTTATACTCTAAACGGTTCTCTCTATTTAATGCACTTACTTCCTCTAAGGTTTTTTCCACTTTAGCACCCCTTTTTCGTATAAACGTGATTTCAAAATATCTCCCTGTTTTTTTTAAATCGCAAATATCCGAACAGTTCCTTCTTATATGAGTAAAATGACCCCAAGGAATGTTTTCTAGCCAATTGGGATAATGATGACTCATGGTGGATATAAAACTATTACAGTCAACTGGCTTAAAATGGGTTTGTTTCAATCTTTCCATTACTAAATATCTCCAAATCCAGAAAGGTAACTCGTTCTTGACTAATACTGGTAAATTTAAATTTTTTCTTGGAGTGTTCTTATTTTGTATAAATTCCTGCAAAGATTCCAGAATACCCCTCCAAATGAAAAAAATGTCATTGATGCGCTTCCAGAGGACAAAGTTTGCCACCAAGCTAGGATTGGACCAAATGGTTTCCTCTTCCCATTGGCTCATAAAAAGATTTGCATAGATTGGCGCAAACTATGCAAATCTTTTGCACTCGATCCGGACCTGGGGGAAATGCATACAGACTGCCGGGTCTTTTCCCTGGACTGATGGGAAATGCAGTCACACCGGTAGGCGCTCTATCTCAGTCTAGCTCCAGGAACCGCTCAATATCCACCAGGTCCAGCCGAAAACAAAAGAAGAGGGAGTCACCGGGCCACCAGTTGGAAAGTGAGCCCAATTAGGGAGAAACAGGTAATGAGCACTCCACACCGCTGTCACGCACAGACCCCAATCCCCTCTTAGTGCTTGTGACACAGAGTCCAAAGTTCACAGAGACCAGTTCAGTAGGAGAGGATTTGTGCCCTTGATTGTGAGTTGTGGTGGTAGTTGGTATGAGGAAATTAGTATGGATTATGGCAGATTTTGTGTGAGCTCAGGAAACTAGTGTCCTACTCCATACTGCACCAGGCCATGTCCCCAAATTATCTAAACATATTAAAAAAGTAGAGCACAAGTCAAGTATGTTTTTAAATCTTTGTCTCTGAAAGTTGGAAAATGAATTTGTGATTATCAGTAGACAATTTAGACTTTTTTTTCACATTCCCTTTAAATCATCATCTGATTTGAAACCTGTCCAAATCACTCTTTTATAGTCTTGTACCGACAATATTAGTGCAGCCATAATGATCTCTAACAAGCCTGCTAATAAAGGGTGCCAACCATATTGAGTCAGGCAGGTGTACAAATGTAGAATCAGTAAGTGAGGGGTTTATAGTCTGTATATTGTGAATGTTATTCAGTCTGCACCTTCTGATTACACAATCACTTGCTTGAGTCCAAAGAGCACTATACTTAACCATAGCTTTGCTTCAATGACACATACAGGATGTTTATAGTTAAAGAAGGAAAAGAAAAGAGGTTGATTATTAAGATGCACTAAATACTCCACTGGTTTTAATGATGAGGGATAATTCAGAGGCTAGGCTTTAAAACTTAACTTTTATTATATATTTATATAAAATTGTATTAAAACAGCGAAATATGAAACTAAATAAAAAAGATGAATGAAAATGTAATTAAGAGCTGGTCACATCTAGTAAGTCTCAATAACATTAATCATAAGTAATGAGTTAAGTTATAGATAAATGATTATTAATATTATGCCCTCTGGATAATGTGTAGGTAGTCCCAATGTAATTCAAAATTCAATATATAAATAATAGACCTGTGTTCTCCTATAATGATGGGTAAAATTCCCTCATTAGACCTAATATGACACTGCTATCGTGATTAAATTTAAACAGACATTGAGTTAATGAGGTTACTGGAAACGCAGTGTTGAGGTTACATGAAATCAATTAAGACTCAAATAAACATTGTTGCTATAGTATCCGATGTAACAAGATTCTATCTAATGGGTTGTTACATTCATGCGGGAGGAGAGTAAAACTAGCCGATTGAAAATGCCGTTAGCAATCTAGATTAGATGTACCCATTATCCTGAGTTGGGATATATTTAATTAAGAGACTTTCCATGGATGATAATGTATAGCAAGTTGTAAATCCAAAAATTGTTAGACAGTGTCACGAACAGCACTCACCTGAGTCTGCGTGACGCATATGTGACACAGGGTCAACCACAAAGACAACCACCTGGTCTGTCTAAAATGATTAAATCCTTCCCTATCTATGCCACACACTAGCTTTGCGATACTAATTACCACCACCAAGGTTGTTTCGGATAAGAGCTGACACTCTTATTTAGGAAGCCTTCGGTTCTCCCTAGCATTAATCCAACACAATTTACTTTAATCAGAGTTCACTTAAACCACAAGGTTTGCACAGTTTCAATTAGGTAGCGTCTGGACCAAACTGTCGCGTGAATTCATAAGAACACAGAGACTAGAACTTATTAAGTGTAATTTAATATGGAAAATACATCCACAATGCTTAAGATAAAAAGATAATAAAATGACATACAAATGGAGTGCAATTGTTTCTTATAAAATAAAAAGGATAAAACACAGAATTGATACCTCACTTAGAATCAAGTTTGTGGTGCCGGGAGGAGCAGGAAAAAATGGAACCTCTTCAATTAAACTCCCTCAGAAGAAGAACCCAGGGTTACATTTTCAATACAGTTTTAAAGTCAAGCTACAGGGCCCCCCAGCCCCCTTCCCTGTGAGGTCAGAACCAACAGGAGGGGAGAATGCAAATTAGGGTCTTATGACTTTGCTGTTTGAATACCTCTAAGTCAAGTTTTCTTTACACCGTCCTAACTTTTCAACAGTATGGTTTACGAACATGATTTTACCTTCACACAACAGGTCCTAAGTTTCCCTTCATCTGCATACCACACATGCCTCTGGTATGTATGATATTGGAGAAAATGATATGATCTTTTCCTGTGCCCTTATTCAGCTTGAATCTGTCATTAACATACAACCCAGTCTCTGCAGTCGGCCTGTCTGGGGCCTCCCAAACATGTGTGAGATTTCATTGTCTTGCAAGAGATCTCCTCAAAGGCATTCACATTTGCCATCCTGCCATAAATGGTATAAGGTGCTATCCTTATCTACCAGCCCCCCTGGGTGGTTTAACATCCACAAAACCCATTGATCTAACAGCTTCTAAGAGCACCAGGTCACACTATTTCTAGGAAGTAATACACAAACATATATTTGCAGATTTATGCCTAAACATTAGCTTGCACATGACAGACAGTTATTAACGGGGAGTGTCACGCTTGATGTTAGTACGGAATAGTGTATAATTCAGCACATGTAAGCAATTGTGCTGTATTAATATTAAACATTATATAATATACAAGTTAACCCGTGCATGATACTCATGCATTCTAGTTAAATCAAGCTACTTAAGGTGTTAAAAAGGTTCTTGTCATGCATTTGGGCCATAGCCCAGGCCTCAACCACCAACCACTCCCCACTGTCACCCCCGGCAACCACCAACCACTCCCCACTGTCACCCCCAGCAACCACCAACCACTCCCCACTGTCACCCCCGGCAACCACCAACCACTCCCCACTGTCACCCCCGGCAACCACCAACCACTCCCAACTGTCACCCCCGGCAACCACCAACCACTCCCAACTGTCACCCCCGGCAACCACCAACCACTCCCAACTGTCACCCCCGGCAACCACCAACCACTCCCAACTGTCACTTCTCCTTCAAGAAATATATATATATTTTTTTTAAATCTTTATAAACACTTTTAACAATTAACAAATTAAAAACATCTTGGTATACCAAATTTCAGCCCTTTCTGAATTTTTTTTTTCCACACACTAAGAATTTAGTAGGTCAGTGTATAACTCTGCCCAGCAGGTGGCGCTGCAGCTCGGTTTTATTTTTTCCACACACACACAGACAGACTAACACACGCCACTAGACATTTATATATTAGATTAGCCTTGTTATGGCAAGTAATTATGTTGCTAATTAGCGACACATAGTTTGTATTCCTCGTTTTCCTATATCAGAAATGAGGAGTGAAGTTTGCTATGTCTCCATATCTTTCTAGTTAAATGCTATGGATTAGCTCGTTTAAACCACCATATGGTGTTTTATTCATAGTTAATTTTATGGTCTCTATGGTGTAATATTCCTCCTAAAATACCGATTTATTTGCCCCGGAAGGGCACAACGGATTCAAGTGCTTGTAAGTGAAAAGCGCATAATGTAAAACAGAACTTTATGTATAGATAATGAACCTATA
>NW_027448523.1:22500-34436 GCF_038048845.1 Mixophyes fleayi
CTGGATTCAAAAGATTCCATCATTTTCTCTAATTGTTGTATAAAATCAGTATCATTCGAACAATTTCTCCGAAGGCGCCCAACTTGGCTCTTTGGGATATACTTCACCCAAGGCCTATAGTGACCACTACTGAAATGGAGGAAGCTGCACACATCAACCGGTTTATTGAAGTTATTGGTAACGATTCTCCCTTCATTAATAGATAAACTAATATCCAGAAAGTTAATCTTCTGGTCGCTTATCGAGTAGGTGAATGATAAGTTAAACAGATTTTTGTTCAGAAAATCAATAAACTCGAGGGCCAAATTTCGCCCACCACTCCATATTATGAACAGGTCATCAATATAGCGACCGTAGAGGACCAGGTTCGCGGCAAACGGGCCTTCCCAGATGTACTGTTGTTCGAAGGCACCCATATAGAGATTTGCGAAGCTCGGCGCGAACCTGGTCCCCATAGCAGTCCCGGTGGTTTGAAGGTAAAACTGTTTTTCAAACACAAAATAGTTATGTGATAAAATAAAAGCTATTGACTCCAAAATAAATCATTTTTTATCATCTGAAATTGTGTTATCTTTCTGTAAATATGATTTAGTAGCTTCAATACCTTTTTCATGAGGGATGTTCGTGTACAGAGCCTGTACATCCAATGTTAAAAAAGCTCAAGCCTGGGGCCCATTCTACCGATTCTAATAGTCTTAACATATGTAAGGTGTCTTTCACGTGAGACCTCTGACGAGACACGTGATCTTGGAGAAAGGAGTCTACAAACAACGATAAGTTGGAAGTAAGGGACCCCACTCCCGATATAATCGGACGCCCCGGAGGCATGATGGAAGACTTATGAACTTTGGGGAGATGATAAAAGATAGGGACGATGGGATGTTCACTATATAGAAAGAAAAATTCATCCTTAGTAATAGTTCCCTGACTGTAATACAATTTGAAGGAAATTTTTAAAATCTATTTGAAAGCTAAGTGTTGGATCTTTATCCAAGATTTTGTAAAAAGAGACATCATTAAGTTGTCTAAAGGACTCATTCAAATACATCTCACGGTCCATTAATACGACTCCTCCACCTTTATCGGCCTGTTTTATGACCAGAGAGGAGTCTTTCTGAAGGTCTCTCAGGGCTACTCTTTCTTTTTTGGTGAGGTTGTCATGTCTGATGTTATGTGACATCTCTCTTTTCTTATAAAGTTTGGGGTCCCTACCTTTACGAACCACATTAGAAACATTATCACATAGGGCTCTAAAATCATTAAGAGTTTTGTTGTAAAAAAGAGTGATAGCAGCATTCTTATGCTGGATTGGAAAAAAAGGAGGCTTTGTTTCTAAACACTGGTTTAATTGGGGAATTATGATCCTCATTAACAGTATTCATATCAAATAACAAACTAGGTTCTCCTTCATTAACATGGTTCTCTTCAAATAGAGATTCCAATTGAGAAAGACTTTCCAAGTCACCACTTTCTAATAGGATAGACAAAGACTTCTCTCCTCTAGTGGACAATTTCTTATTTGCAAAGTACCTTTGACGACACAGATTGCGAACAAATTTATTGAGATCCAGAAAAAGATTGAATAATTCAGTTTCTATTATTGGGGCAAAACTAAGACCTTTGGATAATAAGTTAGTTTGGTCTACATTCAATATTTTACTCGATAAATTAAATATCCCTCTAGAACTTAGTCCCATCTCTTTCTCCTGGGGCCTTCCTCTTCCTCCTCTTTTTCCTCTCTTTCTCTTTGTCTCTTCAGTGTTCTTTGGTATAGAAGACCATAACGATTGTTGTATTGTTGATTTCTCCATTGGGGGACTTTTGGATAAAAAATCATTACTCAATAGGTCTACAGTCATTGTATTTTGGTCTAGCACCTTGTTGGTGGAAATCTTTGTTTAAGTGGGGAGAATCCTTGGTGGTAAAATCAGACTTCTCTTCCAGCAGGATTATTCTTATTCATTAAAGGCATCTCCACATGCTGATAATCAGGTCTAGGGCCCATATTAGTAGGGCCTCGATTCCTATATGGTCTAACAGGTTTCTCATGGGTAAATGGTTTATTTAAGTTGGAGCTCCTGTTACCTACTATTCTTTAATTGTAGGTTCTAACTCTGTCAAGATAATAATCTGTAGTATCTCTATCAAATTTAGCTGGTTTTTTTAGAGATAAGTTCCTGTTCGAATTTCTCTACACGACCATTGACTACCTGATCAAACGCCTTAAATTCACCATGGGTTACAAAAAGTTTCATCTCCTCCTTAATAGTTTCGATTTTAATGACCGTTTCTTTAACTTTATTGTCCCTATAGTCTATTAATAATTTCATTAAGGAGAATGAACACTCATCTAATGTTTTGTTCCATCTATCCAGTAGTTCCGGGTTGTCATTAATAGATATTGATTTGAACAACCTCAACCCCCTAGGGGCTATGGTTATGCTGCTATGCTCCTGGGTCAAAGGCCTAACTAAACAAGCAGATAGACTTGTTCAACACATTTGTGCCGCTACTCGCCTCCAGATAGCGAAGGAATGGAAGTCCCTCCATTCACCCAGCCTCCAAAGTGTAGTCTCTCGTGTGTGGTACATGGCCTCTATGGAATACATCCCCAGCCTTCTCCATGACAAAATTATAAATTTCAATAAGGTGTGGAACTTTTGGTACTCCTTTCATCAAGCAAATATGCCCGCTACTTAAAAGGCTATTTTATTCAGAAGCTCTTACCAGGTCCTCTCCCCCCCCCCTCCCTCCTCTTTCTCTCCTCTATTTCTCTCTCTAAAAAAAAAAAAAAAAAACAGCATCGACAAAGAGTTCCAGGGCAGTTGAGTCTTCCAACATCCTTGGCTGGGTCAGCCTATCTCCTTTCCATGGGTTAACTTACTGCTTTTTTATGTTTTTAGGAATCTGTGTAACAATATGTCATTTGCCTGACTCTTTTTTTTCGTTTCTCAATTGACATGTTTTGGCCCTTATGTTCAAATGTTTTTCTTTTTTTATTATCTGCTATGTGGAACTTCTGTTTTTTGCATAAATAAAAAGTTTTAAAAAAAAACAAAAAACCTCCCATATCCATTTCCTTATCTTGAGCCTTGCCCCTAATTCTCTGTCCACCCAGTTTTCCTCGAGGGCATTTATTTTTCTCTTTAATTTTGATGTTATGTTTCTGTGTTCCAAGCTCAGGTCTGGAGGTGGAATTTTCTGACGACACATTTCTAAAAAAGCCTCCAAATTCTTATTGGTATTTTCCTCAAAGGATGTCTCATGTATAGTGAGATCCTGAGTACTAGCGATATTCTCAAGGAGATGATTCCTAGTTTGTTCCAAGCTTCTATCAATGATATCATCCCCTTTACCATAACTTCTCTCGCTATGCGATCATATTTATTTTTTATTTTTTTAACCTCAGCATTCTCAGTCTTAGCATTATCAAAGTTCTTATTATGGTATACCATATTAGATGGATTAAATGGTTTATAATCTCTAGATCGATTCTTATAGATAGGTAGTTGTTTGATCAAAGGTGATCTTGTAGGGTAAGAGAGATCTCGATCCTTACCATATGTATTAGATCGATGGTTTTGAATTGGTCCTCTTTTGGTCCTTTCAACATAAACGCCAACTTCTTTTGTGTTGATCTTAAACTGATGTGGGTCTCTATGACCCAGTTCAAAATCTTTCTTGTCCTTTTTAAAATTTCTTACTTTTAATTTGTGTAATTTCATCCTCAATATGTTTGATTTTATTCATTGTGAGGGTCTCTAAATTGTTAAAATCCTCTAGATGTTCTAGAGGTTTGAGTCTATCTTGAATAGCACTAATTTCTTTCAGTTCAATTTATTCTCTTTCATCAATAATTTAATGAGTTCAATGGAACAAGCATCTAATATTGTATTCCATTTAACAAGGAAATTCCTATCTTCAAGCTCAAATGTTGTTTTTTAAATAATCTCAAGCCTCTTGGTCAGAGCCGGATTTAGACCTCATAGGGCCCTAGGCAAGATACTGGAAGTTTGAATAAAAATTTCCTTCATCAATTAGGGAAACATTATCCTCTATTCCTTCTGGAAATATTTCATTAAGTTTAGCTAGTCTAGTACTTCTAAGAGCATGTATCATGTTAATGCTTGGTCTGCAGCAGAATAGGATGAGGTTAAAGCAATAGTATAAATAGGACTCCTAATCCACGCTCCCTAGGAAAATGGTAAGATAAAATAAAATAAAAATAAAAAGCTGCCAACCAGGAGAAAAAAGGAAACCTAAATCCTCACAATTGAAACAATGAAAAGAAACCTCTGGCGCTAAGACAAAACAATAACCACAACATAAAATGTTAGAGAATAAAATGAAAGTATTGTAAAATCAGTAGGCTTATTCTAAATTGCTTCTGGCCAGATAGCAAAATAAAAAAACAATGATATGTGGAAAATTCAGATCTGAAAGTACTTCCAAAAATTATAAAATTATTAGATAAAACAATCGTATAGCTTGCAAAAATGATGTGTATAAGTTCAAATGGAAAAAACAGTACTGACTCAATAGGTTCCGGAGAAGAGAAAAAAAGTAAAAAAAAAAAGGTATTTACCTTTTTTGTAGTAGAAAAAAACAGTTCTTAAACACCGTCCAATATAAACCCTCAATCCACTCCCTATTCCTTGTCCAAAAAGGAGAGGGAATCAACGAATGGAGTCTCTCAAAAGTCAGATAGACAGAACAGTTGCCAAAAATCCGCACTCCCTCTGTGATAGAAAAAAACAGTACATAAACACCGTCCAATAGGAATCCTCAATCCACTCGCTAATTTTTGTCCATAAAGGATAAAGAATCCACTTTCTGAGCATCTCAAAAGTCAGATAAACAGAACAGTTGGCGAAAAAAACAGTCTAGCAGCTGCGTCTGCGGCCGCAGTGTAGCTCTGCATGTAACTTCCAGCGGTCATGTGATCATCCGTTCCTAAGTCCCAAACAGCTGATTCCGCTGATGTCAGCAAAAAAATGTAAAAATCAGTTGATAAAAATATAATAGTTTTGATACTTCAAAAGAAGTTGAAACCTACGTGTTTCGCCTGTAAATAGTAAAGGCTTTGTTAATGATTGTGGCATAGAGTGTAAACGAGAGTTCTTATAGTTTCCTCCCTTCAGCAACAGTCTTCAATTAGTAATCAACCAAACAAGGGTGTATTCTTTCAAACAATTCAAGCTAAGCAAAATAAGAGGGGGGGGGCAATATTGTGTTAAATGGCCAAAAAAACAAACTTCAATAAAAATCAAATAAAAATAATTATATAGAAAATAAAAGATAAAAAATACTTGTTGAAGATCCCATTAAAAAATGTGAAGAAAATAGCAAAAGACTAATTTCCCCCAGATAGAAGCATTGTTTTGTAAACTTCTGATGTGCTTTTAGTCCATTTGCATTAGTAGAAATTCAAGGAAGTGACAGAAGAATTACTTTGAATAGCATATGTTTGTTTTTATTAAACACTGAAATGTACCACTAGTTTTTGGTGTAAAGAATCAACCAGAAAAAAAAATATATAGGTAACATCTGACAATGAAAGCAATTTCTCTAAGCATAACTTATTGTGCAACCAATGTCTACCGGGATGGAAAGATTCATGACATGCTTAGATAAATGGTTGGCGGCAAAGAGCCCCTGTAATAAGAGTGGGGAGTTTGACTGGGGCGGTACACCTGTCAAACCGTAACGCAGGTGTCCTAAGGCGAGCTCAGGGAGGACAGAAACCTCCCGTGGAGCAGAAGGGCCAATCTGGGCAGAAAGCAGATTGTCTGACCCAAAGCTCACAGTGGCTCCACATTGCATTCCTCATTCAGGTTTCACCTCCATGCTGTCTTTCAACACTGGTTCTATCATGAGGTCATAAAGAATGTCTACTTCAGACCCGAGAGTACATGTAGTGCTTCCTTCCAGGTCCACTAGGGATGAATTGCAGAGATCCATTCTATGATATCTTGTGTTGGTCATCTTAGTCTTGTATGGTGATATGCTTCTGGTTGTCCTCATCCACTTGTGTTATCCGATCTCCACTATGTCTTCTGCAACTTTGTTATTGTATATTCCAAGGACAATGAAGATAGTTTAACACATACAGAATTGATGGTCGAGCAGAACAGTCACACGAGAGGAGCTTATTAAACATGGCTAAGGCCTCGCTCTAATAAAGCTTTTTCCAGGAAGTTGGTGGAGGAAAAAGGTGGGAGTGTTTCTGCCAGTGAAGATAGACATGGTACCCCATGTCCCGCTCGCCAGCTTTCATTAAGGGAAGGTATCCTGTGAGTGCAAAGTACAGGAGAATGCCAAGTGTCCAGGTGTCTACACTAGGAGAGAGGATCATGTTACTCCATTGTGCTTCACATCACGCAACTCTGGGGACATATAAGGAATGAAGTGTGACCTGGTGCACACACAATTGCCGGCTTTACGAATTAAAACGAAGTCACAAAGTTTAATATAATATTCTTAGTCCATGAGAAGCACATTGTCTGGCTTTAAGTCCATGTGCACCAACCCAATACTGTGCATGTAATCCAGTGCTGGGGACAACTATATTGCACAGCGCTTCTCCACACCCTCTGGCATGCCAACCTGCAGAAGGAGACAGATAAATGTTATGAGATGTACTTGTACAGCACACTACGGCAGTCAGTATATTTTAAGTCTGTCAATTGTAATTATTTCCAAGGATAACCTACATGCATATCTGAAATATAACAGAATTTAAACATCAGACAGGTATTTTATTTTTGGTGGTGCTTTAGGGGTTTATGATTAAATGGTAAAGGCACACCAACATATTTAAGGCCTTCCCATATGATTTAGCTGAGAGAGAGAGAATATAATAATTAACAGGAAACACCATCAGAAAATTTAGACAGAAAATTTGGTGATTGACGTTCCTTCATATATACATTTTTTACTGTATATGCAACAATAAGGCATTGTAGACGCTCAATCTCATCTGATCATTTAATAATATGATATTAAATACTGTCCATATATAGACCATCCTAAAAAGTGCCATCAGAACAAAACACTAAACATGTTCACAATTTACAGTTTCTGTGTAGCGCAGTTACATATGGCTGACAAATGGAAACTGCTCTGTGCCGTAATGCTGCTCTTCTGAATTAAACTAGGGGACTCGTGAACATTTATGTGGGAGGCAGGGCGGAAAAATCATTGCCCCGGGGTAAGCATCATCCCACCCTGGGGTAACGGGGACTGTCAGAGACATGCAGCAGAGGAGCACTAGGGCAATCAGGACGCCTCACACTGAGGTAGCTGGGGCATGTGGCTGTAATGTGATTATTGTTGCCTCTTGAGTGGAAGTGGGGGTTGTGCTCTTGGCCCCATTTTTTCTATCTCCATGCTGCCGATTCCTGCTCATAAGCTTGCATAGCGTTTTACAATTGGGAACAAACACAGTAATAAGACAGTTTGAGGTCAAAATCGATATTAAGACCTCTGGGGTTGAGAGTTTTTAGTTTATATATCCAGGCTGCTTCTTCCTTATTGATTAGTTTCAAAATGTCTCCACCTCTCCAATTCCTTTTGATTTGCTTAATAGTTGTGAATTTGAGACCTTCTGGATCGGAATTGTGGACTTTGTAAAAGTGTTCTGGAACACTATGTAGTAGAAACCCCTTTTTGATGTTGCGTATGTGCTCACTGATTCTGACTTTTAATGTTCTTTTCGTCCACGTACTGTAGGCTGCATGTGCATTCTAGTAAATAGATCACGTGAGTACTGTTACAAGTTATGAAATCCCTGATGGGGAACTGTTGTTTAGTTACTTGTGATTGGAATCTGGTGATAGGTTTAGTAGATTTAATGTGCATGTTTTTGCACCCTATACATCTGCCACAATGGTAGAATCCTTTGGGTGAGGAGGATGGGTCAATGAAGGATTGTTGTAGTGTTTTCAGGGGTATATGGTTATGTACCAGAGATCTGTGTAGGTTCTTGGCTTTGGTGAATACTATTTTGGGTTGTGTGGGTAAAGCGTGCTTCAGAGTGGGGTCTTTAAGGAGAATGTTCCAGTGTTTTCTTATTACCTTGCTGATTTTGTTTGCTGCTGTAGAGTATTTGGTAATGAAGAAGATGTCATCAGGTGGATTATTGTGTGCATCTTCATTGTCAGTAGTATTATTTTTATTTTGTTTATATGTGATGAGATGCCATATCTGAAGATCTAGCCTGCGAGAAGGCCTTGTTTACAGAGTCTGCCTGGTATTCTTTGTTGAGAAATTGTTGCTTAAGTTTACCCCCCTTGTGTATCATAATCTGTGAGGTCCGAACAATTTCGGCGTATACGTTTAAATTGGCCAAGGGGGGGCGATGACTAGAAGCCAAAATGTAACTATTTCCATCTACTTTCTTGTGGAAAGTTCTGGTGTTGATTGAGTCGTTGTGTATAAAGATTCCCAAGTCTAGGAATTCTACTTTAGATTGACTAATTTGTGAGGTGAATTTGATGTTATCATTATTGTCATTGATGTAGTCGAGAAATTGATTGAGGGAATGTGCATCCCCTTTCCATATGAAAAATACATCATCAATGTATCTCCGCCATAGCACTAAGTTTTGCGCCGAGGTCCCCATTACTCCAAATGTGGTCCTCATTACTCCAAATGTGGTCCTCCTCCCACTTCGCCATGAAGAGGTTAGCGTAACTCGGTGCAAACTTAGTGCCCATTGCGGTGCCTCTGTGCTGTAGATAGAAGTGGTCTTCAAACCAGGTGTAATTATGCATCAGTATGAAGTCTATACCCTCTAGGATGAAGTTGATTTGATCCTGGGGTAGTTTCCCTTCAGTTTGTAAGAAGTGTTTAACACTATTTACTCCAGTGTGGTGTTCTATGATTGTATATAGGGGAGTAACGTCTGTCGACGCTAACCACATGTCTTGTGTCCAGTTGATGGTTTGAAGTGCTTGTATGGCTGCAGTGGTGTCTCTGAGGTATGACTTTTGCTTGATGACATATTCTTTGAGGAAATGATCAAGGTACTGTGATAGATTGGAAGTCAAGGAATCAATTCCGGATATGATGGGTCTACCAGGGGGATAAGTAGGGTTTTTGTGTAATTTAGGCAGGTAGTAGAAGACCGGGATAATTGGATGCTGTTTGTACAGAAACTCATATTCTTTGGTGTTCAGTATGCCGGTCTCCTTTCCGAGTTGTAGTAAATTTTTGAGTTCCTTTTGGAATCTGGGGCTTGGGTCTGAATTAAGTCTTTTGTATGTGGAGGTATCATCCAGAATGCATTGAGATTGGCGTTTATAGTCTAGTCTGTCGAGTATGACCAGACCACCCCCTTTGTCAGCCGGTTTGATAATTATGCTGGTGTTGGTTCTGAGATTTGTGAGGGCCATGTTTTCTTGCTTAGTGAGGTTGGGCCTAGTTTTGGTGTCCCTATTGTTCATGGATTCAAGGTCATATGTGACTAATTTTTCAAATGTGTCTATCAGACTGGATTTGACTTGAATGGGATAGAAGGTGGATTTAGGTTTAAGACTGGTGTGTTTAAATTGGGTTTCTGTGGGTGAGCGATTTTGTAGTTGATTCTTAGCAAAATGCTTCTTGAGGCATATTTTCCTAACTAGGTTTTGAATATCCAAATATGTTTCAAATTTATTGAGTTGGCAAGTGGGTGCGAATTTTAGTCCTTTCCCTAACACTGAGATTTCTGGATTTGTGAGTTTGTGTTCGCTTAGATTGAAGATCCCAATCTAGTTGGGGAGAGTGGAGATGTGTGTGTGCTTTGATTTTTTTGCTGTTGCAATTTGCAGCCTCTTCCTCCTCGTCTGATTTTGAAAGACTTCGTTTTCTGTGTTGTATTGGTGGGTCGGGCGCTTTCAGGGGGTGGTGGCCCTGAACTAAAAAATGCTGTTTAGGGGTGTGGAGAGTGTGTGTGGATAATGGTGTCTTTGGACTATCCGTTCTGATTTCGGAATGTGGTGTATGAATCCTCTCTGGTGAGTTGTCAGAGTAGGACCTATCCATAGTGGGGGTACCTATGGTGATGGGATGTGGTGTATCGCACTCTGTCTGTCCAACACTGCTAATATTCAAAACACAACAATGATCAGCATCTCTCCATCTTTGCTCGAATGAACGGATGACTAATGTTTCATATCTGGACCTCACTGGGGATGTGGTCTCGGATATAGGATCCACAGGATCCTCATGTGTGGTGAGTATGGAATGGTTGGAGAGGGTGAGTGCGTTCTCCTGAGCTGTATTGTGTTGGAAATGGGTGTTAGAGGGGCTGTTGTTGTTGGAGTGGATCTTACTCATATATAGTTGATAGGTGAGTCCTAATTTCTTGTATATTGGTGTGTTGTTGTCAGTGCCCTTAGGTTGGTGGGATTTTGTGGAGCATTTTGATGGGAGAGGGTTTTTTTAGCCCATATTTGTCTCTGAGTGCCTTGTTCCTTTTCTTATTGATAATCGTTGTTTCCTCCCTTTCTAGTCTTTGCTCCATAAGGGATTCTAAACTACTAAGATCAGTGTGTGATCTGATGGGATCCATAGTCGAGTCTAGTGTCGTGATTTCATGGGCCAAGGTCTTAAGTTCCTTTCTCCGGGTGTCAATTATGAGGCCCATGAGTGCATTTGAACAATGGGTAAGTGTTTGGTTCCATTGTTCATAAAGATCTCATTGTTCAAGTTGTGTGTGGGTGATTTTTGGATCATAAGACCTTTAGGAATGAGACCTTGTTGCATGTACCATTCTAAAGTGTACAAATCCCACCATAGAGTGGTTTCTTGTTTGAGTAGCTTTTCTAGTTTAAGGAGAGACTGGCTAAGGTCTCGTCCTTTGAGTATAAAGTCTATTTTAGAGTGGCCAGTGTTCAGGCTTGAGAAAAGTTGGTTTGCCTTCTCAAGCCTGGTGGAGTGTTTTTCCACATGTTTAACCATGTTTTCGATGTGGGTGTAACTGCCGTGCTATCCTGCCGATGGTTAACAAGTAAAGATGCGAAAGGTGGGAGGAGGATGCACTAGACAGTGGAAGTAGGTACGAGCTGCAAAGATGGACGGGGGTAACCAATCCCCTATAGTACATGGAATAGAAAATATACCTGTAAACCAAGTACAAGGATTCCACCAGGATCTTTCCCACCTGTCATCATTTTCAGTATCTTGATATTGTTCATTAAGATTTATTCTAAACGTATCCTTTAATTGTGCAATATTTAACATATAGTTATCTATTTCTTCCTCAGGATTGTTAGTCATGTTTGTGATATACGTGAAGCAATGGACGCCATAAACAATGTGTGACAATATCCACTACTTTGTGCAGCTATATAGTCTAATATTAATTTATGTCGAATTAACTCTGTTTTAGAAGCTTGAAGCTCTTTTGAAACATACCTAAAAGTGTCACTATAAATTTCTGTTATTTTATCCAGCAAAAATGGCTAACTGCTCTATTGTCTCAACATTGTTTAAATATCCAATTTGTCCGTGAGTGAAAAAATTTTCAAAACCCACTCTTACTTTAACTGAGTGCTTATTTTAAAAAGATGCTTATATGTAGCACCTATAGTTTTCATAGATCGCTTGTTCTTTATTTTATAATTTGAGTGATAATGTCAAATAGAACCTTATGTTCCATTACAATTGTACTAGGAATTAATTCACCAATATGACATATACCTTCAGCCATTTAAATGCTCGTCTTTCATATATGAAATACAAATTCTCATGAAGTGTATATGGTATATCAGACATAAAACTATGAGCTGCCTTATATCTTATTTCACAAGCAGTCTGATTAACATAATGTCTCAACCACATAGTTACATTTCCACTAAGCACTACATTAATTCTTCAAATAAATTTAGGTTGTCAAACTGTACAATCCTCATATTGTACCGAAAATATATTTAAAGAATGTATAATTCCTT
>NW_027448524.1:0-34383 GCF_038048845.1 Mixophyes fleayi
TATACATTCCCCGGCAGTAGTATTAGTATTACACACTTCCCAACAGTAGTAGTATTAGTATTACACATTTCCAACAGTAGTAGTATTAGTAGTACACATTCCCCGGCAGTAGTATTAGTATTACACATTTCCCAACAGTATTTGTATTACACATTTTCCAACAGTAGTATTAGTAGTACACATTTCCCAGCAGTAGTAATAGTATTACACATTTCCCAGCAGTAGTATTAGTAGTACACATTTCCCAGCAGTAGTATTAGTATTACACTTTTCCCAACAGTATTAGTATTAGTATTACACATTTATCAACAGTAGTATTAGTAGTACACATTCCCCGGCAGTAGTATTAGTATTATACATTCCTCAGCAGTAGTATTATACATTCCCCAGCAGTAGTATTAGTATTATACATTCC
This sequence comes from Mixophyes fleayi, assembly GCF_038048845.1. Taxonomy (NCBI): domain Eukaryota; kingdom Metazoa; phylum Chordata; class Amphibia; order Anura; family Limnodynastidae; genus Mixophyes; species Mixophyes fleayi. The sequence continues at coordinate 416 of NW_027448524.1, forward strand.
CCAGCAGTAGTATTACTATTACACATTTCCCAGCAGTAGTATTAGTAGTACACATTTCCCAGCAGTAGTATTAGTAGTACACATTCCCCGGCAGTAGTATTAGTATTATACATTCCCCAGCAGTAGTATTAGTATTATACATTCCCCAGCAGTAGTATTAGTATTCCACATTCCCCAGCAGTAGTATTAGTATTATACATTCCCCGACAGTAGTATTTGTATTACACATTCCCCGGCAGTAGTATTAGTATTCCACATTCCCCGGCAGTAGTATTAGTATTACACATTCCCCGGCAGTAGTATTAGTAGTACACATTTCCCAACAGTAGTATTAGTATTACACATTTCCCAACAGTAGTATTAGTATTACACATTCCCCAGCAGTAGTATTACACATTCCCTGGCAGTAGTAGTATTTGTATTACACATTTCCTAACAGTATTTGTATTACACATTTCCCAACAGTAGTATTAGTATTACACATTCCCCGGCAGTAGTATTAGTATTACACATTCCCCGGCAGTAGTATTAGTATTACACATTCCCCGGCAGTAATATTAGTATTACACATTTCCCAACAGTATTAGTATTACACATTTCCCAACAGTATTTGTATTACACATTCCCCGGCAGTTGTATTAGTATTACACATTCCCCGGCAGTAGTATTAGTATTATACATTCCCCGGCAGTAGTATTAGTATTACACATTCCCCGGCAGTAGTATTAGTATTATACATTCCCCGGCAGTAGTATTAGTATTACACATTCCCCAGCAGTAGTATTAGTATTACACATTTCCCAACAGTAGTATTAGTATTACACATTCCCCGGCAGTAGTATTAGTATTACACATTTCCCAACAGTATTATTACACATTCCCCAGCAGTAGTATTAGTATTATACATTCCTTAGCAGTAGTATTATACATTCCCCAGCAGTAGTATTAGTATTATACATTCCCCAGCAGTAGTATTAGTATTATACATTCCTTAGCAGTAGTATTATACATTCCCCAGCAGTAGTATTAGTATTATACATTCCCCAGCAGTAGTATTAGTAGTACATATTTCCCAACAGTATTATTACACATTCCTCAGCAGTAGTATTATACATTCCCCAGCAGCAGTATTAGTATTATACATTCCCCAGCAGTAGTATTAGTATTACACATTCCCCGGCAGTAGTATTTCTATTACAATTTTCCAACAGTAGTAGTATTAGTATTACACATTTCCCAATTGTAGTATTAGTAGTACACATCCCCGGCAGTAGTATTAGTATTACACATTTCCCAACAGTATTTATATTACACATTCCCCAGCAGTAGTAGTATTTGTATTACACATTTCCCAACAGTAGTATTAGTACTACACATTCCCCAGCAGTAGTAGTATTACACATTTCCCAACAGTAGTATTAATATTACACATTTCCCAACAGTAGTATTACACATTCCCCAGCAGTAGTATTAGTATTACACATTCCCCAGCAGTAGTAGCATTAGTATTACACATTTATCAACAGTAGTATTAGTAGAACACATTCCCCGGCAGTAGTATTAGTATTATACATTCCTCAGCAGTAGTATTAGTATTATACATTCCCCAGCAGTAGTATTAGTATTATACATTCCCCAGCAGTAGTATTAGTATTATACATTCCCCAGCAGTAGTATTAGTATTACACATTTCCCAGCAGTAGTATTAGTATTACACATTTCCCAGCAGTAGTATTAGTATTACACATTTCCCAGCAGTAGTATTAGTATTACACATTCCCCAGCAGTAGTATTAGTATTACACATTCCCCGGCAGTAGTATTAGTATTACACATTTCCCAACCGTAGTATTAGTAGTACACATTCCCCGGCAGTAGTATTACACATTTCCCAACAGTATTTGTATTACACATTCCCCGGCAGTAGTAGTATTAGTAGTACACATTACCCGGCAGTAGTATTAGTATTACACATTCCCCGGCAGTAGTATTAGTATTACACATTCCCCGGCAGTAGTATTAGTATTGCACATTCCCCGGCAGTAGTATTAGTATTACACATTTCCCAACAGTAGTATTAGTAGTACACATTCCCCGGCAGTAGTATTAGTATTACACGTTCCCCAGCAGTAGTATTAGTATTACACATTTCCCAACAGTAGTATTAGTAGTACACATTCCCCGGCAGTAGTATTAGTATTATACATTCCCCGGCAGTAGTATTACACACTTCCCAACAGTAGTAGTATTAGTATTACACATTTCCAACAGTAGTAGTATTAGTAGTACACATTCCCCGGCAGTAGTATTAGTATTACACATTTCCCAACAGTATTTGTATTACACATTTTCCAACAGTAGTATTAGTAGTACACATTTCCCAGCAGTAGTAATAGTATTACACATTTCCCAGCAGTAGTATTAGTAGTACACATTTCCCAGCAGTAGTATTAGTATTACACTTTTCCCAACAGTATTAGTATTAGTATTACACATTTATCAACAGTAGTATTAGTAGTACACATTCCCCGGCAGTAGTATTAGTATTATACATTCCTCAGCAGTAGTATTATACATTCCCCAGCAGTAGTATTAGTATTATACATTCCCCAGCAGTAGTATTACTATTACACATTTCCCAGCAGTAGTATTAGTAGTACACATTTCCCAGCAGTAGTATTAGTAGTACACATTCCCCGGCAGTAGTATTAGTATTATACATTCCCCAGCAGTAGTATTAGTATTATACATTCCCCAGCAGGAGTATTAGTATTCCACATTCCCCAGCAGTAGTATTAGTATTATACATTCCCCGACAGTAGTATTTGTATTACACATTCCCCGGCAGTAGTATTAGTATTCCACATTCCCCGGCAGTAGTATTAGTATTACACATTCCCCGGCAGTAGTATTAGTAGTACACATTTCCCAACAGTAGTATTAGTATTACACATTTCCCAACAGTATTTGTATTACACATTTCCCAACAGTAGTATTAGTATTACACATTCCTCAGCAGTAGTATTACACATTCCCTGGCAGTAGTAGTATTTGTATTACACATTTCCTAACAGTATTTGTATTACACATTTCCCAACAGTAGTATTAGTATTACACATTCCCCGGCAGTAGTATTAGTATTACACATTCCCCGGCAGTAGTATTAGTATTACACATTCCCCGGCAGTAATATTAGTATTACACATTTCCCAACAGTATTAGTATTACACATTTCCCAACAGTATTTGTATTACACATTCCCCGGCAGTTGTATTAGTATTACACATTCCCCGGCAGTAGTATTAGTATTATACATTCCCCGGCAGTAGTATTAGTATTACACATTCCCCGGCAGTAGTATTAGTATTATACATTCCCCGGCAGTAGTATTAGTATTACACATTCCCCAGCAGTAGTATTAGTATTACACATTTCCCAACAGTAGTATTAGTATTACACATTCCCCGGCAGTAGTATTAGTATTACACATTTCCCAACAGTATTATTACACATTCCCCAGCAGTAGTATTAGTATTATACATTCCTTAGCAGTAGTATTATACATTCCCCAGCAGTAGTATTAGTATTATACATTCCCCAGCAGTTGTATTAGTATTATACATTCCTTAGCAGTAGTATTATACATTCCCCAGCAGTAGTATTAGTATTATACATTCCCCAGCAGTAGTATTAGTAGTACATATTTCCCAACAGTATTATTACACATTCCTCAGCAGTAGTATTATACATTCCCCAGCAGTAGTATTAGTATTATACATTCCCCAGCAGTAGTATTAGTATTACACATTCCCCGGCAGTAGTATTTCTATTACAATTTTCCAACAGTAGTAGTATTAGTATTACACATTTCCCAATTGTAGTATTAGTAGTACACATTCCCCGGCAGTAGTATTAGTATTACACATTTCCCAACAGTATTTATATTACACATTCCCCAGCAGTAGTAGTATTTGTATTACACATTTCCCAACAGTAGTATTAGTACTACACATTCCCCAGCAGTAGTAGTATTACACATTTCCCAACAGTAGTATTAGTATTACACATTTCCCAACAGTAGTATTAATATTACACATTTCCCAACAGTAGTATTACACATTCCCCAGCAGTAGTATTAGTATTACACATTCCCCAGCAGTAGTAGCATTAGTATTACACATTTATCAACAGTAGTATTAGTAGAACACATTCCCCGGCAGTAGTATTAGTATTATACATTCCTCAGCAGTAGTATTAGTATTATACATTCCCCAGCAGTAGTATTAGTATTATACATTCCCCAGCAGTAGTATTAGTATTATACATTCCCCAGCAGTAGTAATTAGTATTACACATTTCCCAGCAGTAGTATTAGTATTACACATTTCCCAGCAGTAGTATTAGTATTACACATTTCCCGGCAGTAGTATTAGTATTACACATTCCCCGGCAGTAGTATTAGTATTATACATTCCCCGGCAGTAGTATTATTATACATTCCCCGGCAGTAGTATTATTATACATTCCCCGGCAGTAGTATTAATATTACACATTCCCCGGCAGTAGTATTAATATTACACATTCCCCGGCAGTAGTATTAATATTACACATTCCCCGGCAGTAGTATTAATATTACACATTCCCCGGCAGTAGTATTAGTATTACACATTTCCCAACAGTAGTATTAGTATTACACATTCCCCAGCAGTAGTATTAGTAGTACACATTTCCCAACAGTAGTATTAGTAGTACACATTTCCCAACAGTAGTATTAGTATTACACATTTCCCAACAGTATTTGTATTACACATTTCCCAACAGTAGTATTAGTATTACACATTCCCCAGCAGTAGTATTACACATTCCCTGGCAGTAGTAGTATTTGTATTACACATTTCCTAACAGTATTTGTATTACACATTTCCCAACAGTAGTATTAGTATTACACATTCCCCGGCAGTAGTATTAGTATTACACATTTCCCAACAGTATTTATATTACACATTCCCCAGCAGTAGTAGTATTTGTATTACACATTTCCCAACAGTAGTATTAGTACTACACATTCCCCAGCAGTAGTAGTATTACACATTTCCCAACAGTAGTATTAGTATTACACATTTCCCAACAGTAGTATTAATATTACACATTTCCCAACAGTAGTATTACACATTCCCCAGCAGTAGTATTAGTATTACACATTCCCCAGCAGTAGTAGCATTAGTATTACACATTTATCAACAGTAGTATTAGTAGAACACATTCCCCGGCAGTAGTATTAGTATTATACATTCCTCAGCAGTAGTATTAGTATTATACATTCCCCAGCAGTAGTATTAGTATTATACATTCCCCAGCAGTAGTATTAGTATTATACATTCCCCAGCAGTAGTATTAGTATTACACATTTCCCAGCAGTAGTATTAGTATTACACATTTCCCAGCAGTAGTATTAGTATTACACATTTCCCAGCAGTAGTATTAGTATTACACATTCCCCGGCAGTAGTATTAGTATTACACATTCCCCGGCAGTAGTATTAGTATTACACATTCCCGGCAGTAGTATTAGTATTATACATTCCCCGGCAGTAGTATTATTATACATTCCCCGGCAGTAGTATTATTATACATTCCCCGGCAGTAGTATTAATATTACACATTCCCCGGCAGTAGTATTAATATTACACATTCCCCGGCAGTAGTATTAATATTACACATTCCCCGGCAGTAGTATTAGTATTACACATTTCCCAACAGTAGTATTAGTATTACACATTCCACAGCAGTAGTATTAGTAGTACACATTTCCCAACAGTAGTATTAGTAGTACACATTTCCCAACAGTAGTATTAGTAGTACACATTTCCCAACAGTATTTGTATTACACATTTCCCAACAGTAGTATTAGTATTACACATTCCCCAGCAGTAGTATTACACATTCCCTGGCAGTAGTAGTATTTGTATTACACATTTCCTAACAGTATTTGTATTACACATTTCCCAACAGTAGTATTAGTATTACACATTCCCCGGCAGTAGTATTAGTATTACACATTCCCCGGCAGTAGTATTAGTATTACACATTCCCCGGCAGTAATATTAGTATTACACATTCCCCGGCAGTAATATTAGTATTACACATTTCCCAACAGTATTAGTATTACACATTTCCCAACAGTATTTGTATTACACATTCCCCGGCAGTTGTATTAGTATTACACATTCCCCGGCAGTAGTATTAGTATTATACATTCCCCGGCAGTAGTATTAGTATTACACATTCCCCGGCAGTAGTATTAGTATTACACATTCCCCGGCAGTAGTATTAGTATTACACATTTCCCAACAGTATTATTACACATTTTACCAGCAGTAGTATTAGTATTATACATTCCTTAGCAGTAGTATTATACATTCCCCAGCAGTAGTATTACACATTCCCTGGCAGTAGTAGTATTTGTATTACACATTTCCTAACAGTATTTGTATTACACATTTCCCAACAGTAGTATTAGTATTACACATTCCCCGGCAGTAGTATTAGTATTACACATTCCCCGGCAGTAGTATTAGTATTACACATTCCCCGGCAGTAATATTAGTATTACACATTTCCCAACAGTATTAGTATTACACATTTCCCAACAGTATTTGTATTACACATTCCCCGGCAGTAGTATTAGTATTCCACATTCCCCGGCAGTAGTATTAGTATTCCACATTCCCCGGCAGTAGTATTAGTATTATACATTCCCCGGCAGTAGTATTAGTATTACAAATTCCCCGGCAGTAGTATTAGTATTATACATTCCCCGACAGTAGTATTAGTATTACACATTTCCCAACAGTAGTAGTATTAGTATTACACATTTCCCAATTGTAGTATTAGTAGTACACATTCCCCGGCAGTAGTATTAGTATTACACATTTTCCAACAGTATTTGTATAACACATTCCCCAGCAGTAGTATTAGTATTACACATTCCCCGGCAGTAGTAGTATTTGTATTACACATTTCCCAACAGTATTTGTATAACACATTCCCCAGCAGTAGTATTAGTATTACACATTCCCCGGCAGTAGTAGTATTTGTATTACACATTTCCAACAGTATTTGTATTACACATTCCCCAGCAGTAGTATTAGTATTACACATTCCCCGGCAGTAGTATTTCTATTACAAATTTCCTAACAGTAGTATTAGTAGTACACATTTCCTAACAGTAGTATTAGTATTACACATTCCCCAGCAGTAGTTGTATTAGTATTACACATTCCCCGGCAGTAGTATTAGTATTACACATTCCGCGGCAGTAGTATTAGTATTACACATTTCCCAACAGTATTTGTATTACACATTTCCCAACAGTATTAGTATTACACATTTCCCAACAGTATTTGTATTACACATTCCCCGGCAGTAGTATTAGTATTACACATTCCCCGGCAGTAGTATTAGCATTACACATTCCCCGGCAGTAGTATTAGCATTACACATTCCCCGGCAGTAGTATTAGCATTACACATTCCCCGGCAGTAGTATTAATATTATACATTCCCCAGCAGTAATATTAGTATTACACATTCCCCAGCAGTAGTATTAGTATTACACATTTTCCAACAGTAGTATAAGTATTACACATTTTCCAACAGTAGTATAAGTATTACACATTTCCCAGCAGCAGTAGTATTAGTAGTACACATTTCCCAACAGTAGTATTAGTATTACACATTTCCCAACAGTAGTATTAGTATTACACATTTCCCAACAGTAGTATTAGTATTACACATTTTCCAACAGTAGTATAAGTATTACACATTTCCCAGCAGCAGTAGTATTAGTAGTACACATTTCCCAAAAGTAGTATTAGTAGTACACATTTCCAACAGTAGTATTAGTATTACACATTTCCCAACAGTAGTATTAGTATTACACATTTCACAACAGTATTTGTATTACACATTTCCCAACAGTATTTGTTTACATTTCCCAACAGTATTTGTATTACACATTCCCCAGCAGTAGTATTACACATTCCCCGGCAGTAGTAGTATTTGTATTACACATTTCCTAACAGTATTTGTATTACACATTTCCCAACAGTAGTATTAGTATTACACATTCCCCGGCAGTAGTATTAGTATTACACATTCCCCGGCAGTAATATTAGTATTACACATTTCCCAACAGTATTAGTATTACACATTTCCCAACAGTATTTGTATTACACATTTCCCAACAGTATTTGTATTACACATTCCCCAGCAGTAGTATTACACATTCCCCGGCAGTAGTAGTATTTGTATTACACATTTCCTAACAGTATTTGTATTACACATTTCCCAACAGTAGTATTAGTATTACACATTCCCCGGCAGTAGTATTAGTATTACACATTCCCCGGCAGTAATATTAGTATTACACATTTCCCAACAGTATTTGTATTACACATTCCCCGGCAGTAGTATTAGTATTACACATTCCCCGGCAGTAGTATTAGTATTATACATTCCCCGGCAGTAGTATTAGTATTATACATTCCCCGGCAGTAGTATTAGTATTATACATTCCCCGGCAGTAGTATTAGTATTATACATTCCCCAGCAGTAGTATTAGTATTATACATTCCCCAGCAGTAGTATTAGTATTACACATTTCCCAACAGTAGTATTAGTATTACACATTCCCCGGCAGTAGTATTAGTATTACACATTTCCCAACAGTATTATTACACATTCCCCAGCAGTAGTATTAGTATTATACATTCCTTAGCAGTAGTATTATACATTCCCCAGCAGTAGTATTAGTATTATACATTCCCCAGCAGTAGTATTAGTAGTACATATTTCCCAACAGTATTATTACACATTCCTCAGCAGTAGTATTATACATTCCTCAGCAGTAGTATTATACATTCCCCAGCAGTAGTTTTAGTATTACACATTCCCCAGCAGTAGTATTAGTATTACACATTCCCCGGCAGTAGTATTAGTAGTACACATTTCCCAACAGTAGTATTAGTAGTACACATTTCCCAACAGTAGTATTAGTATTACACATTCCCCAGCAATAGTTGTATTAGTATTACACATTCCCCGGCAGTAGTATTAGTATTACACATTCCCCGGCAGTAGTATTAGTATTACACATTTCTCAACAGTATTTGTATTACACATTTCCCAACAGTATTAGTATTACACATTTCCCAACAGTATTTGTATTACACATTCCCCGGCAGTAGTATTAGCATTACACATTCCCCGGCAGTAGTATTAGCATTACACATTCCCCAGCAGTAGTATTAGTATTACACATTCCCCAGCAGTAGTATTAGTATTACACATTCCCCAGCAGTAGTATTAGTATTACACATTTCCCAACAGTAGTATTAGTAGTACACATTTCCCAACAGTAGTATTAGTAGTACACATTTCCCAACAGTATTTGTATTACACATTCCCCAGCAGTAGTAGTATTTGTATTACACATTCCCCAGCAGTAGTATTAGTATTACACATTCCCCGGCAGTAGTATTAGTATTACACATTCCCCGGCAGTAGTATTAGTATTACACATTTCCCAACAGTATTAGCATTACACATTCCCCAGCAGTATTTGTATTACACATTCCCCAGCAGTATTTGTATTACACATTCCCCAGCAGTAGTATTACACATTCCCCGGCAGTAGTAGTATTTGTATTACACATTTCCCAACAGTAGTATTAGTAGTACACATTTCCCAACAGTAGTATTAGTATTACACATTTTCCAACAGTAGTATTTGTATTACACATTTCCCAACAGTATTTGTTTACATTTCCCAACAGTATTTGTATTACACATTCCCCAGCAGTAGTATTACACATTCCCCGGCAGTAGTAGTATTTGTATTACACATTTCCTAACAGTATTTGTATTACACATTTCCCAACAGTAGTATTAGTATTACACATTCCCCGGCAGTAGTATTAGTATTACACATTCCCCGGCAGTAATATTAGTATTACACATTTCCCAACAGTATTAGTATTACACATTTCCCAACAGTATTAGTATTACACATTTCCCAACAGTATTTGTATTACACATTTCCCAACAGTATTTGTATTACACATTCCCCAGCAGTAGTATTACACATTCCCCGGCAGTAGTAGTATTTGTATTACACATTTCCTAACAGTATTTGTATTACACATTTCCCAACAGTAGTATTAGTATTACACATTCCCCGGCAGTAGTATTAGTATTACACATTCCCCGGCAGTAATATTAGTATTACACATTTCCCAACAGTATTAGTATTACACATTTCCCAACAGTATTTGTATTACACATTCCCCGGCAGTAGTATTAGTATTACACATTCCCCGGCAGTAGTATTAGTATTACACATTCCCCGGCAGTAGTATTAGTATTACACATTCCCCGGCAGTAGTATTAGTATTACACATTCCCCGGCAGTAGTATTAGTATTATACATTCCCCGGCAGTAGTATTAGTATTATACATTCCCCAGCAGTAGTATTAGTATTACACATTCCCCAGCAGTAGTATTAGTATTATACATTCCTTAGCAGTAGTATTATACATTCCCCAGCAGTAGTATTAGTATTATACATTCCCCAGCAGTAGTATTAGTAGTACATATTTCCCAACAGTATTATTACACATTCCTCAGCAGTAGTATTATACATTCCCCAGCAGTAGTATTAGTATTATACATTCCCCAGCAGTAGTATTAGTATTACACATTCCCCGGCAGTAGTATTTCTATTACAATTTTCCTAACAGTAGTATTAGTAGTACACATTTCCCAACAGTAGTATTAGTATTACACATTCCCCAGCAGTAGTTGTATTAGTATTACACATTCCCCGGCAGTAGTATTAGTATTACACATTCCCCGGCAGTAGTATTAGTATTACACATTTCTCAACAGTATTAGTATTACACATTTCCCAACAGTATTTGTATTACACATTTCCCAACAGTATTAGTATTACACATTTCCCAACAGTATTAGTATTACACATTTCCCAACAGTATTTGTATTACACATTCCCCGGCAGTAGTATTAGCATTACACATTCCCCGGCAGTAGTATTAGCATTACACATTCCCCAGCAGTAGTATTACACATTCCCCGGCAGTAGTAGTATTTGTATAACACATTTCCTAACAGTATTTGTATTACACATTCCCCAGCAGTAGTATTAGTATTACACATTCCCTGGCAGTAGTAGTATTTGTATTATACATTCCCCAGCAGTAGTATTAGTATTACACATTCCCCGGCAGTAGTATTAGTATTACACATTCCCCGGCAGTAGTATTAGTATTACACATTTCCCAACAGTATTTGTATTACACATTTCCCAACAGTATTTGTATTACACATTTCCCAACAGTATTTGTATTACACATTTCCCAACAGTATTTGTATTACACATTTCCCAACAGTATTTGTATTACACATTTCCCAACAGTATTAGTATTACACATTTCCCAACAGTATTTGTATTACACATTCCCCGGCAGTAGTATTAGTATTACACATTCCCCGGCAGTAGTATTAGCATTACACATTCCCCGGCAGTAGTATTAGCATTACACATTCCCCGGCAGTAGTATTAGCATTACACATTCCCCGGCAGTAGTATTAGCATTACACATTCCCCGGCAGTAGTATTAGTATTATACATTCCCCAGCAGTAGTATTAGTATTACACATTTTCCAACAGTAGTATAATTATTACACATTTTCCAACAGTAGTATAATTATTACACATTTCCCAGCAGTAGTAGTATTAGTATTACACATTTCCCAACAGTAGTATTAGTAGTACACATTTCCCAACAGTAGTATTAGTAGTACACATTTCCCAACAGTAGTATTAGTATTACACATTTCCCAACAGTAGTATTAGTATTACACATTTCCCAACAGTATTTGTATTATACATTTCCCAACAGTATTTGTATTACACATTACCCAGCAGTAGTATTACACATTCCCCGGCAGTAGTAGTATTTGTATTACACATTTCCTAACAGTATTTGTATTACACATTTCCCAACAGTAGTATTAGTATTACACATTCCCCGGCAGTAGTATTAGTATTACACATTCCCCGGCAGTAATATTTGTATTACACATTTCCCAACAGTATTAGTATTACACATTTCCCAACAGTATTTGTATTACACATTTCCCGGCAGTAGTATTAGTATTACACATTCCCCGGCAGTAGTATTAGTATTACACATTCCCCAGCAGTAGTTTTAGTATTATACATTCCCCAGCAGTAGTATTAGTATTACACATTTCCCAACAGTAGTATTAGTAGTACACATTTCCCAACAGTAGTATTAGTAGTACACATTTCCCAACAGTATTTGTATTACACATTCCCCAGCAGTAGTAGTATTTGTATTACACATTCCCCAGCAGTAGTATTAGTATTACACATTCCCCGGCAGTAGTATTAGTATTACACATTCCCCGGCAGTAGTATTAGTATTACACATTTCCCAACAGTATTAGCATTACACATTCCCCAGCAGTATTTGTATTACACATTCCCCAGCAGTATTTGTATTACACATTCCCCAGCAGTAGTATTACACATTCCCCGGCAGTAGTAGTATTTGTATTACACATTTCCCAACAGTAGTATTAGTAGTACACATTTCCCAACAGTAGTATTAGTATTACACATTTTCCAACAGTAGTATTTGTATTACACATTTCCCAACAGTATTTGTTTACATTTCCCAACAGTATTTGTATTACACATTCCCCAGCAGTAGTATTACACATTCCCCGGCAGTAGTAGTATTTGTATTACACATTTCCTAACAGTATTTGTATTACACATTTCCCAACAGTAGTATTAGTATTACACATTCCCCGGCAGTAGTATTAGTATTACACATTCCCCGGCAGTAATATTAGTATTACACATTTCCAAACAGTATTAGTATTACACATTTCCCAACAGTATTAGTATTACACATTTCCCAACAGTATTTGTATTACACATTTCCCAACAGTATTTGTATTACACATTCCCCAGCAGTAGTATTACACATTCCCCGGCAGTAGTAGTATTTGTATTACACATTTCCTAACAGTATTTGTATTACACATTTCCCAACAGTAGTATTAGTATTACACATTCCCCGGCAGTAGTATTAGTATTACACATTCCCCGGCAGTAATATTAGTATTACACATTTCCCAACAGTATTAGTATTACACATTTCCCAACAGTATTTGTATTACACATTCCCCGGCAGTAGTATTAGTATTACACATTCCCCGGCAGTAGTATTAGTATTACACATTCCCCGGCAGTAGTATTAGTATTACACATTCCCCGGCAGTAGTATTAGTATTATACATTCCCCGGCAGTAGTATTAGTATTATACATTCCCCAGCAGTAGTATTAGTATTATACATTCCCCAGCAGTAGTATTAGTATTACACATTTCCCAACAGTAGTATTAGTATTACACATTCCCCGGCAGTAGTATTAGTATTACACATTTCCCAACAGTATTATTACACATTCCCCAGCAGTAGTATTAGTATTATACATTCCTTAGCAGTAGTATTATACATTCCCCAGCAGTAGTATTACTATTATACATTCCCCAGCAGTAGTATTAGTAGTACATATTTCCCAACAGTATTATTACACATTCCTCAGCAGTAGTATTATACATTCCCCAGCAGTAGTATTAGTATTATACATTCCCCAGCAGTAGTATTAGTATTACACATTCCCCGGCAGTAGTATTTCTATTACAATTTTCCTAACAGTAGTATTAGTAGTACACATTTCCCAACAGTAGTATTAGTATTACACATTCCCCAGCAGTAGTTGTATTAGTATTACACATTCCCCGGCAGTAGTATTAGTATTACACATTCCCCGGCAGTAGTATTAGTATTACACATTTCTCAACAGTATTAGTATTACACATTTCCCAACAGTATTTGTATTACACATTTCCCAACAGTATTAGTATTACACATTTCCCAACAGTATTAGTATTACACATTTCCCAACAGTATTTGTATTACACATTCCCCGGCAGTAGTATTAGCATTACACATTCCCCGGCAGTAGTATTAGCATTACACATTCCCCAGCAGTAGTATTACACATTCCCCGGCAGTAGTAGTATTTGTATAACACATTTCCTAACAGTATTTGTATTACACATTCCCCAGCAGTAGTATTAGTATTACACATTCCCTGGCAGTAGTAGTATTTGTATTACACATTTCCCAACAGTATTTGTATTATACATTCCCCAACAGTAGTATTAGTATTAGTATTACACATTTCCCAACAGTATTAGTATTACACATTTCCCAACAGTATTTGTATTACACATTTCCCAACAGTATTTGTATTACACATTTCCCAACAGTATTTGTATTACACATTTCCCAACAGTATTAGTATTACACATTTCCCAACAGTATTTGTATTACACATTCCCCGGCAGTAGTATTAGTATTACACATTCCCCGGCAGTAGTATTAGCATTACACATTCCCCGGCAGTAGTATTAGCATTACACATTCCCCGGCAGTAGTATTAGCATTACACATTCCCCGGCAGTAGTATTAGCATTACACATTCCCCGGCAGTAGTATTAGTATTATACATTCCCCAGCAGTAGTATTAGTATTACACATTTTCCAACAGTAGTATAATTATTACACATTTTCCAACAGTAGTATAATTATTACACATTTCCCAGCAGTAGTAGTATTAGTATTACACATTTCCCAACAGTAGTATTAGTAGTACACATTTCCCAACAGTAGTATTAGTAGTACACATTTCCCAACAGTAGTATTAGTATTACACATTTCCCAACAGTAGTATTAGTATTACACATTTCCCAACAGTATTTGTATTATACATTTCCCAACAGTATTTGTATTACACATTCCCCAGCAGTAGTATTACACATTCCCCGGCAGTAGTAGTATTTGTATTACACATTTCCTAACAGTATTTGTATTACACATTTCCCAACAGTAGTATTAGTATTACACATTCCCCGGCAGTAATATTTGTATTACACATTTCCCAACAGTATTAGTATTACACATTTCCCAACAGTATTTGTATTACACATTTCCCGGCAGTAGTATTAGTATTACACATTCCCCGGCAGTAGTATTAGTATTACACATTCCCCGGCAGTAGTATTAGTATTATACATTCCGTGGCAGTAGTATTAGTATTACACATTCCCCGGCAGTAGTATTAGTATTATACATTCCCCGGCAGTAGTATTAGTATTATACATTCCCCAGCAGTAGTATTAGTATTATACATTCCCCAGCAGTAGTATTAGTATTACACATTTCCCAACAGTAGTATTAGTATTACACATTCCCCGGCAGTAGTATTAGTATTACACATTTCCCAACAGTATTATTACACATTCCCCAGCAGTAGTATTAGTATTATACATTCCTTAGCAGTAATATTATACATTCCCCAGCAGTAGTATTAGTATTATACATTCCCCAGCAGTAGTATTAGTAGTACATATTTCCCAACAGTATTATTACACATTCCTCAGCAGTAGTATTAGTATTACACATTCCTCAGCAGTAGTATTAGTATTATACATTCCCCGGCAGTAGTATTAGTATTATACATTCCCCGGCAGTAGTATTAGTATTATACATTCCCCAGCAGTAGTATTAGTATTATACATTCCCCAGCAGTAGTATTAGTATTACACATTTCCCAACAGTAGTATTAGTATTACACATTCCCCGGCAGTAGTATTAGTATTACACATTTCCCAACAGTATTATTACACATTCCCCAGCAGTAGTATTAGTATTATACATTCCTTAGCAGTAGTATTATACATTCCCCAGCAGTAGTATTAGTATTATACATTCCCCAGCAGTAGTATTAGTAGTACATATTTCCCAACAGTATTATTACACATTCCTCAGCAGTAGTATTAGTATTATACATTCCTCAGCAGTAGTATTATACATTCCCCAGCAGTAGTTTTAGTATTATACATTCCCCAGCAGTAGTATTAATATTACACATTTCCCAACAGTAGTATTAGTAGTACACGTTTCCCAACAGTATTTGTATTACACATTCCCCGGCAGTAATATTAGTATTATACATTCCCCGGCAGTAGTATTAGTATTACACATTTCCCAACAGTAGTATTAGTAGTACACATTTCCCAACAGTAGTATTAGTAGTACACATTTCCCAAAAGTATTTGTATTACACATTCCCCAGCAGTAATATTAGTATTACACATTCCCCGGCAGTAGTATTATTACACATTTCCCGGCAGTAGTATTAGTAGTACACATTCCTCGGCAGTAGTATTACACATTCCCCAGCAGTAGTAGTATTAGTATTACACATTTCCCAACAGTAGTATTAGTAGTACACATTCCCCGGCAGTAGTATTATTACACATTTCCCGGCAGTAGTATTAGTAGTACACATTCCTCGGCAGTAGTATTACACATTCCCCGGCAGTAGTATTAGTATTACACATTTCCCAACAGTAGTCTTAGTAGTACACATTCCCCGGCAGTAGTATTATTACACATTTCCCGGCAATAGTATTAGTAGCACACATTCCTCGGCAGTAGTATTAGTATTACACATTCCCCAGCAGTAGTATTACACATTCCCCAGCAGTAGTAGTATTACACATTCCTCGGCAGTAGTATTAGTATTACACATTCCCCGGCAGTAGTATTAGTATTACACATTTCCCAGCATTAGTATTAGTATTACACATTCCCCAGCAGTAGTAGTGTTAGTATTACACATTCCCCAGCAGTAGTAGTATTAGTATTACACATTCTCCAGCAGTAGTAGTATTAGTATTACACATTCTTCAGCAGTAGTAGTAGTATTACACATTCCTCGGCAGTAATATTAGTATTACACATTCCTCGGCAGTAGTATTAGTATTACACATTCCCCGGCAGTAGTATTAGTATTACACATTCCTCGGCAGTAGTATTAGTATTACACATTCCCCGGCAGTAGTATTAGTATTACACATTCCCCGGCAGTAGTATTAGTATTACACATTCCCCGGCAGTAGTATTAGTAATACACATTCCCCGGCAGTAGTATTAGTATTACACATTTCTCAGCAGTAGTATTAGTATTACACATTTCCCAGCAGTAGTATTAGTATTACACATTCCTCGGCAGTAGTATTAGTATTACACATTCCTCGGCAGTAGTATTAGTATTACACATTCCTCGGCAGTAGTATTAGTATTACACATTCCCCGGCAGTAGTATTAGTATTACACATTCCCCGGCAGTAGTATTAGTATTACACATTCCTCGGCAGTAGTATTAGTATTACACATTCCCCGGCAGTAGTATTAGTATTACACATTCCCCGGCAGTAGTATTAGTATTATACATTCCCCAGCTGTAGTATAAGTGTTATACATTTCCCAACAGTAGTATTAGTAGTACACATTCCCCGGCAGTAGTATTAGTATTATACATTCCCCGGCAGTAGTATAAGTGTTATACATTTCCCAACAGTAGTATAAGTGTTATACATTTCCCAACAGTAGTATTAGTATTACACGTTCCCCAGCAGTAGTATTAGTATTACACGTTCCCCAGCAGTAGTATTAGTATTACACGTTCCCCAGCAGTAGTAGTATTAGTATTACACATTCCCCAGCAGTATTAGTATTACACATTCCCCGGCAGTAGTATTAGTATTATACATTCCCCGGCAGTAGTATTAGTATTACACATTCCTCGGCAGTAGTATTAGTATTACACATTCCTCGGCAGTAGTATTAGTATTACACATTCCCCGGCAGTAGTATTAGTATTACACACTTCCCAACAGTAGTATTATTACACATTCCTCGGCAGTAGTATTAGTATTACACATTCCCCGGCAGTAGTATTAGTATTACACATTCCCCGGCAGTAGTATTAGTATTACACATTCCTCGGCAGTAGTATTAGTATTACACATTCCCCGGCAGTAGTATTAGTATTACACATTCCCCGGCAGTAGTATTAGTATTATACATTCCCCAGCAGTAGTATAAGTGTTATACATTTCCCAACAGTAGTATTAGTAGTACACATTCCCCGGCAGTAGTATTAGTATTATACATTCCCCGGCAGTAGTATAAGTGTTATACATTTCCCAACAGTAGTATAAGTGTTATACATTTCCCAACAGTAGTATTAGTATTACACGTTCCCCAGCAGTAGTATTAGTATTACACGTTCCCCAGCAGTAGTATTAGTATTACACGTTCCCCAGCAGTAGTAGTATTAGTATTACACATTCCCCAGCAGTATTAGTATTACACATTCCCCGGCAGTAGTATTAGTATTATACATTCCCCGGCAGTAGTATTAGTATTACACATTCCTCGGCAGTAGTATTAGTATTACACATTCCTCGGCAGTAGTATTAGTATTACACATTCCCCGGCAGTAGTATTAGTATTACACACTTCCCAACAGTAGTATTATTACACATTCCTCGGCAGTAGTATTAGTATTACACATTCCCCGGCAGTAGTATTATTACACATTTCCCAACAGTAGTATTAGTAGTACACATTCCCCAGCAGTAGTAGTATTAGTATTACACATTCCCCAGCAGTAGTAGTATTAGTATTACACGGCAGTAGTATTAGTATTATACATTTCTCGGCAGTAGTATTAATATTATACATTCCCCGGCAGTAGTATTAGTATTACACATTCCCCGGCAGTAGTATTAGTATTATACATTCCCCAGCAGTAGTAGTATTAGTATTATACGTTCCCCGGCAGTAGTATTAGTATTACACATTCCTCGGCAGTAGTATTAGTATTATACATTCCCCGGCAGTAGTATAAGTGTTATACATTTCTCAACAGTAGTATTAGTAGTACACATTCCCCGGCAGTAGTATTAGTATTACACGTTCCCCAGCAGTAGTATTAGTATTACACGTTCCCCAGCAGTAGTAGTATTACACATTCCCCAGCAGTATTAGTATTACACATTCCCCAGCAGTATTAGTATTACACATTCCCCGGCAGTAGTATTAGTATTATACATTCCCCGGCAGTAGTATTAGTATTATACATTCCCCGGCAGTAGTATTAGTATTACACATTCCCCGGCAGTAGTATTAGTATTATACATTCCCGAGCAGTAGCATTAGTATTATACATTCCCCGGCAGTAGTATTAGTATTATACATTCTCCAGCAGTAGTATTAGTATTACACATTTCCCAACAGTAGTATTAGTAGTACACATTCCCCGGCAGTAGTATTAGTAGTACACATTCCTCGGCAGTAGTATTAGTATTATACATTCCCCCGGCAGTAGTATTAGTATTATACATTCCCCCGGCAGTAGTATTAGTATTACACATTCCCCGGCAGTAGTATTAGTATTACACATTCCTCGGCAGTAGTATTAGTATTACACATTCCCTGGCAGTAGTATTAGTATTACACATTACCCGGTAGTAGTATTAGTATTACACTTTCCCCAGCAGTATTAGTAGTATTAGCAGTACACATTCCCCGGAAGTATTAGTAGTAGTAGTAGTATTACACGTTCCCCAGCAGTATTAGTAGTATTAGCAGTACACATTCCAGTAGTATTAGCAGTACACATTCCCCGGAAGTATTAGTTGTAGTAGTATTACACGTTCCCCAGCAGTATTAGTAGTAGTAGTATTACACGTTCCCCAGCAGTATTAGTAGTAGTAGTATTACACGTTCCCCAGCAGTATTAGTAGTATTAGCAGTACACGTTCCCCGGCAGTAGTAGAAGTAGTATTAGCAGTACACGTTCCCCGGCAGTAGTATTAGCAGTACACGTTCCCCAGCAGTATTAGTAGTATTAGCAGTACACGTTCCCTGGCAGTAGTATTAGTATTACACGTTCCCCAGCAGTATTAGTAGTATTAGCAGTACACATTCCCCTGAAGTATTAGTATTAGCAGTACACGTTCCCCGGTAGTAGTATTAGTATTACACTTTCCCCAGCAGTATTAGTAGTATTAGCAGTACACATTCCCCGGAAGTACTAGTAGTATTAGTATTACATGTTCCCCAGCAGTATTAGTAGTATTAGCAGTACACGTTCCCCGGCAGTAGTATTAGCAGTACACGTTCCCCGGCAGTAGTAGAAGTAGTATTAGCAGTACACATTCCCCAGCAGTATTAGTAGTATTACACGTTCCCCAGCAGTATTAGTAGTATTAGCAGTACACGTTCCCCGGCAGTAGTAGAAGTAGTATTAGCAGTACACGTTCCCCGGCAGTAGTATTAGTATTATACATTCCCCAGCAGTAGTATTAGTATTACACATTTCCCAACAGTAGTATTAGTAGTACACATTCCCCGGCAGTAGTATTAGTATTACACATTCCTCGGCAGTAGTATTAGTATTATACATTCCCCCGGCAGTAGTATTAGTATTACACATTCCCCGGCAGTAGTATTAGTATTACACATTCCTCGGCAGTAGTATTAGTATTACACATTCCCCGGCAGTAGTATTAGTATTACACATTACCCGGTAGTAGTATTAGTATTAGACTTTCCCCAGCAGTATTAGTAGTATTAGCAGTACACATTCCCCGGAAGTATTAGTAGTAGTAGTATTACACGTTCCCCAGCAGTATTAGTAGTATTAGCAGTACACATTCCAGTAGTATTAGCAGTACACATTCCCCGGAAGTATTAGTAGTAGTAGTATTACACGTTCCCCAGCAGTATTAGTAGTAGTAGTATTACACGTTCCCCAGCAGTATTAGTAGTATTAGCAGTACACGTTCCCCGGCAGTAGTAGAAGTAGTATTAGCAGTACACGTTCCCCGGCAGTAGTATTAGCAGTACACGTTCCCCAGCAGTATTAGTAGTATTAGCAGTACACGTTCCCTGGCAGTAGTATTAGTATTACACGTTCCCCAGCAGTATTAGTAGTATTAGCAGTACACATTCCCCTTAAGTATTAGTATTAGCAGTACACGTTCCCCGGTAGTAGTATTAGTATTACACTTTCCCCAGCAGTATTAGTAGTATTAGCAGTACACATTCCCCGGAAGTACTAGTAGTATTAGTATTACACGTTCCCCAGCAGTATTAGTAGTATTAGCAGTACACGTTCCCCGGCAGTAGTATTAGTATTACACTTTCCCCAGCAGTATTAGTAGTATTAGCAGTACACATTCCCCGGAAGTACTAGTAGTATTAGTATTACACGTTCCCCAGCAGTATTAGTAGTATTAGCAGTACACATTCCCCAGCAGTATTAGTAGTATTAGCAGTACACATTCCCCAGCAGTATTAGTAGTATTAGCAGTACACATTCCCCAGCAGTATTAGTAGTATTAGCAGTACACATTCCCCAGCAGTATTAGTAGTATTAGCAGTACACGTTCCCCGGCAGTAGTAGAAGTAGTATTAGCAGTACACGTTCCCCGGCAGTAGTAGTATGAAGGAGTACCATGACACCAGTTGGTATAGAGGACCAGGCTGCTGGCAGCCCACCATATCGTGCAGGCTCGGTGTCAGTTATACCTCTGTGTGTATTGTGTTCACCTCATTTATCCTTTCTATGTAACCTATCACTGTCCTGCACTTTTCTCTTCTCCTTTTCTTATTGTCGTTCTGCACTTTGTTTTCAGATCTAATGAAAATGAGCTAACGATGCACAAGTGTTATTTCTTCCTCGTGTTCATGGTCATCATACTGCCCTCTCTAGGTCTGACCAGGTACTGCACTGCTCACCATCATCTCACCTGTACAAGGTTCTCCTCTCTCACTCACCCCTGCACACCCCTCCTTCACCTGTGTTCTCCTTCCTATCACCAGGTTTTTATTCTCATATTATGTTATTGTAAATTAATATTCTTCTATTCAGAGAATATATCTTGTAACAATCATTAGAAGGTTGAGAAGGAGATCTAACGAGTATTGAGTAATAGTTATAGGATATTAATTCACTTATATCTCATCCAGCTTGGATCTGTTTTTCCGCTGGCTGTTTGATGTTCACTTTTTGGAATCTGCCAACTTGAAGTTCCAGTGAGTATTAAGTATGATCCCCCAACGTCACCCTCGTACTCTCTCCCTGTGGATTGGTCTCTGATTACTGCACTCCATGTCCCCCAGGTGTGTCTTTCTCCCCAATAATGGGGCCTTCTTTGTGAATTACGTCATCACAGCCAGTCTGATTGGCACTGCCATGGAGTTGCTGCGGATACCTGGCCTCACTCTATACGCGGCACGCCTCTGCCTGGCCAAATCAGTGCCTGAGCGCCTCCACGTCAAACGGGTAACACTCCCTTCTGTAGTAGTGGGAAGGGTTGGGGTTATGGGTGACATGTCCAGAATACAGGTGTAGACTCCGGTCTCTTGTTGCAGAGTCAGGCCTATGAATTCCAGTTTGGCCTGGAGTATGCCTGGACCACCTGTGTCTTCTCTGTGGTGATGACTTACAGCATTACCTGTCCCATCATCGTTCCCTTTGGTAAGTTATCCTCTCTGTGCCATCCGTAGTTCTGGGGTGCCAAGGTGTGTGAAAGGGCAGTTACCTGCCTGGTATGGATTCTGGTCCTGTACCCATCTCCATATTAGAGGGTTACCACCCCACTCCCTGTTTATCTGTAGCCTCTTCTATTGTAGATTTGGCCATCACCTTGTTTTATTGTCTAATGTTGGTCTCTTTCATTGCAGGACTCTTGTATCTGCTCCTGAAACATATGACTGACAGATACAATATATTTTACGCCTATATCCCGACCAGGCTGAGCCCCAGTCTGCACACGGCGGCTTCCCAGCAGCTCCTCGCTGCTCCCATCCTCTGCATCTTCTGGCTACTCTTCTTCTCTGTCCTGCGGCTGGGTGAGGTCACTCCACTACACATTTCTCTATCGCCCCATAAATCTCGCCCTCTTACGCCCCTTCCCCCAGTAGGGTCCCCAGACCTCCAGGTAGTCAGTGCCCAGAAGTACAGTACTACTACCCCACATGCAGAGCTGGTACAAGGGGTAGGAAGACCTGAGAATCATAACTTGCTGGACACTGGGTGTGAATAACGTCACTCATGGGGCGATAGACCACGCCCACTCACATAGCGTTATAACACGCGCCCTTAGATGGCCTCGGCTCAGACCAGTGCCTACACCACTGTACTCATATTCCTATCTTGTCTCCATGCAGGGTCTACACACCCGGTTACTCTGTTTACATTCACCACCCTCCTCTGCTGTCTGCTCTTCTCCATTTTTGGACTTTGTCTTAGAAAATTGCAACTGAAGAGACCATCGAGCTATCAGGTTTGAACTAAAGAAACAGACCCCACCCCCATATGCTAACAACCTATAGGAGCGCTCCCTGTGTTTCATCACAAGCTCCTCCTACTTCCCGTAACCCTTTCCATACTGTTACTAAACATTCTCTTCCTGTCTCCATCTAGATGTCTGAACAGGGCGAAGGGATCGTGCAGGACACAGAAAGTACCAGTATATCATCCACCCTTCAGTCCAATGTGAGTATGACATTCTCATCCTACCTCCCACCCAATAATCAATAGATGAGAGATAAACTGACACCTTCCATGTGATTGGAGTCGAGGGTCCTCCGGTGTCCATCATTAGTGTAATCACTCTTCTGTCCTCTAGGTTTTTGTGGCCTCTGTACTCCAGGAACAGGACCTCTCACCTCTGGCCTCTCCTGCTCACCCGTCGTACGGTGCTCTGGAGAGTCGAGCAGACAGCCCAGGGGAGGTACCTGAGGCAGCCGCTGGGAGCTCAGAGGACACTTTTATTAAGGGGGAGGAGATGTGAGGGGAGCACCCCAGGGATGCTTTCTGTAGCTCACTACACAGGTGATTATACGGGTCCGAGTCCAGCTCCTCTCCGAGCACAGGATGGGTCAGGCTGTGATTTGCTGGACAGACAGCTGGCGCCCCCTTGTGGCCAGTGAACCTCTACTAGGTGTAAGATGCCATAACTCCTGCGGAGACTGCACGCCTCCAGGACACCTGTGAGGTCATTATATAACAAGCTGCGCACAGGGAATCCTGCTGTAGATACCGTGACTCACCTGAAGGGGTGTGGCTAATTCCACAGGAACATGTGTCCTCTGTGTTACATGTGTGTATGTATGTTCTCTGTATATCTGCGTTCCCTGGCTCTATTTTTCGTTCGCATGGGGACCGCGCCTTTTGCATCTGAAAAATGTTATTTAAGAACTTGCTGATTTTTGCCAAATATAATTTTAAAAGAAGTGTTTGATTTTGTTTGCGGTATATAACATGCATACATACATGTCTACATACCTACACGCATCCTTTCATATATTGACTTTAGAAAAGAGAACCATTAGTAGGTGAGTCAGGGATATCCTTCTTGTAAGACTACGACTTCCACCAATCACAGCGGAGGATACGGAGGGTTGTAGTTCTTTGTATGCAGTATATAGGGAAGTGTTTAGCTGATAATACTTCTTCTCTAATCATCACAACTAGTTACAGCTAATGTGACGTTTTATAACACACAGACCCCGGGTCCTGTTGTCTTATAGTCTGAGGAGTGATTGTACTTATTGTGTGTACAACAATGGAGGCCATTTATAAAGTGCTAAATTATTATTGGTGGTGGCCTATACCCAGGTGTGTCCAGAGCTCCACAAGAGCACCTTGTGGGGTGGGTTTGCCCTGGTGGGGGGTGATGGCCAGTTGAGTGGAGAATAAGGAGTAGGTGCGGTATTTCCAGTTTTGCAGAACTGTAGAAATGAAATAGTATTTTTGAAGCAACATTCATTGAAACCTTTGCCCAATGTAAAGCCAGGTCTCCCATACACACAAGACAGACACGAGTAGTAGGGACAGTCCTGAAGTCATCATTAATATACCACACACATGAGGCTGAGCAGTGTTCATTGATGGGGGTGGTGATGGAAGATTCTGATGTGACACAGACCTCTCCCATAAGTACTGGGCTGTTTGCAGCGTGGATCAGTGGGGTCATCGAGTGACTCCTACAGCTTATAAATAAAGATCCTCATAACAATTAGTGGATTGTATTCCATAGAAACTAATGATAATGCTCATTTCTATGGTGACAGATTCCCTGCATTATTAGGAGACTGACCATGACCTGTGGCCAGTTTAGGGCTACACCAGACTTATTGTCACAGTAAAGCTGGAACCCTACACACTTATATCTGTGGGGTTTTTTAAACAACAAATCTTGCACCTGTTTATACAGATAACTTTTCTAGGATATCTTTCTGTATCTTCTCTTTGGGGGACTGGTGGGGAGGGTAGTGTCTCAGCACCCATCTCGTTCCTGAGGAGAGGTTTACGTGATCAGACCCCTCACTCTATGTACATCATGGAAGAGGAATAGGAGGGGGCGCTGTGAACAAGTATGCTGAGAAGGGGGAGGGGGGTTCCAAAACATCTCTGCTCATGTTATAGGTCAGGTGACTGTGGTTGCCATGGTAACAACACTTAGAACTCTGTAAATCATTAATAGTAGTGACAGTGAGTCATATTAACACACAAGTTTGTTTCATGGGATTGCGGATTGAATAAAGCCTGGATGTTTCTGAGACCCGTACATCAAACTGAAGGTTTCACCCTTTCCCTTCTTATTTATCCACATTGATATTTCAGTGACACTGAGCCTCTGAGCTTACGTTCTCCTCCAGCTTTTCCTGGGGACTCTCACACAGGGTATTAGATGTTTGGGAGAGGATCGCGGTGTTACATGCTTGGGGTACTATAGTTTATGTCATGGTGAATCATTAGCATGGAGATGGTAGGTGAACCCACTGAAGCCATCAGAAAGAGGGGGAGCCGCAGAGTCCCCACAGTTTGCTAGAGAGGCGTGAGGTTACCTCACCATGTAATAATAGTGCCTCCCACCTCCATCCAGCTGGGTTCTGCGGCTACTATAAGCGCCCCAAAAAATAATAGATTATTACTGTTTATTCCAGTTTAATACCATGAACCATAAATCACAAGTGATTGACACGTAAGCACCTTCCTTTACACGCAGAATACATGTCATTCTACTTCCACCTCAATATCTCCTGGTGTGTGTGTGTATATATATATATATATATATATACACACACACACACACACACGTATGTACCCTGATGACTTGTAGACGTGTGACTGTTGTCTCCCCGATACTTACAGTATTATCTGGCAGGTTGTGATGTCCGTAACGGACACGTCTGGCTGTACCATGTTAGTGACATGTAGAATATGGCAGCCGCAGACCTGGCATTAGGGTCGGGGGTTACATGATGGTGGTAAGTGGCTGGAAGTACATATAGACATTGACTAGACTAATAAAACAGACTGTATACATAGAACTGTGCAGCTGGGTCCCTGCCCTAGGCCCCTACGAGGTCCCCAAGCAGTTGTCCTTGTCCCTAAAATCTCAGAGGCCAATCCTGGTACTTTACCGTCCTCTTCACAAACAAGCGTCCGGCGTCCTCACACAGTCAGTGCTGTGGGGTAGAACAGGTAGACTGTGTATATAGAAATACATTCTGCTCAATGTTCCTGAGGTTCTCTGCACCAACCCCAGCTCATGACGCTCACCACGATGGAGTACAGCTGGCTCCAGGCTTCTCGGGTATCAGACGTGAACATTTCTCCCAGACCTGACTCCAAAGCAAAGAGCAGCGATTCCCCCACCGTCTGTAAGAAACAGCTTGTGTTAGATTCATCGCCTGCACCTCTACCTACTGCGTGTGGCGCAGGAGGAGAGTTACATGTCTCTACCCACTGCGTGTGGCGCAGGAGGAGAGTTACATGTCTCTACCCACTGCGTGTGGCGCAGGAGGAGAGTTACATGTCTCTACCCACTGCGTGTGGCGCAGGGGGAGAGTTACATGTCTCTACCCACTGCGTGTGGCGCAGGAGGAGAGTTACATGTCTCTACCCACTGCGTGTGGTGCAGGAGGAGAGTTACATGTCTCTACCCACTGCGTGTGGCGCAGGAGGAGAGTTACATGTCTCTACCCACTGCGTGTGGCGCAGGAGGAGAGTTACATGTCTCTACCCACTGCGTGTGGCGCAGGAGGAGAGTTACATGTCTCTACCCACTGCGTGTGGCGCAGGAGGAGAGTTACATGTCTCTACCCACTGCGTGTGGCGCAGGAGGAGAGTTACATGTCTCTACCCACTGTGTGTGGTGCAGGAGGAGAGTTACATGTCTCTACCCACTGCGTGTGGCGCAGGAGGAGAGTTACATGTCTCTACCCACTGCGTGTGGCGCAGGAGGAGAGTTACATGTCTCTACCCACTGCGTGTGGCGCAGGAGGAGAGTTACATGTCTCTACCCACTGTGTGTGGTGCAGGAGGAGAGTTACACGTCTCTACCCACTGCGTGTGGCGCAGGAGGAGAGTTATGCTGTGTTGGTTGTGTGCGGGTGTTATGTGGGTGTTTCAGGGTCATCTCAGTGGGAGAAGCAGCTTAGGATACTTAACCACTGACATTATGTATTACAAAATCCTGCATGTTTAACATATATTAATCATTCTACCAAATGAGTCTTTTTACGTACGTTGCGTTTGAATGGTTCTTGTTGCATTTCGGTGTGTTCTTGTGTGTGTGACGAGTGTCTCTACAGTTGCAAGTTTACATTGAAATATACAAATGCATATCACACGCGTACATACGTGTATGGTGGATAATATACTTTGTTACTTACATTTTTTAGTGAATGTTGAAATGTATTTCATACACCAGGGGGTTCATAGATTATAAAGACTATTACACGCCCCACAGTAGAATGTTTCTGTGACTAGGCTGTCTGCTCACAAGAGCTGACAATCGAGCAGCTGAGTATTGTCCTGTAATTGTATGTCACATACGATGTAGCTCTGTGTATACTAATTATGATGAAAGGTTTCTCACTTTGAAGGATTCCAGTTTGACCCCTGTAGCGCGATGCTTCCGCCCCAGGCCGGTCAGATATTCATCTAGAGATGGCAGAGAGTCCAGGCTGCTCACCGCGGCCTCAATGACGGTCATAACCTGGCAGAGTTATACAGAGAACATGTTACATGCAATGCAGGGAAACTGTTACATACATCTGTACAGCTACATATAGGTCATGTATTAAATAGGGCCCTTGTTTGGAACCCACCAAGGGTCTTCCTGGTAAGAATGGAATAAAAGAGTGAGAGCGCTAAGCATAAAGTCATAGAGGTACAAATACAATTTATTAAACGTATATAATCACATATTGGGGTCTATTTATGACCCTTCGTTTTTTTCAGTTGAAACTTTTCAATCCTTATCTCCTTGATAAGGATTGAAAAGTAACGGCAATGTATTAAAAAAAATCTCAGTGACAGCAGTGCCGATAACCTGCTGTCCCTGAGAAGTGATCACCAGGGTATCGCAGTCTTATCTCCTTCTTGACAGCTGCGGTGATCTTCTCGTGTTTGTTGTGTTTACTGCCCATGCGCTGACTGTAATGACTGTAAACCAGGCATTTCATCTCCTACTGTCTGTGTTTCTTGTGAGACGGACAGCATTACTGAAGAATCAGTAAAGTAATGAATGAATCTCTACAATATTTATGTTTAATAAAATGTACATTAAACTAGATGGGTATATTTCATGGTTAAAAAAAATATAAAGGTCTGTAAAAATATCTGTACTTGTAGTTAATAGCAGAGGCAATAATCTGTCTCTCCGCAGCAGTGACCAGAGCAGTGATCTCTGGTGAACTCTGACATGGGACTGGGAGGGATCACATCCCTCCACCCCTCCACACAGACGCCGACCAGCTCTGCTGAGCTGACAGGTAAGAAAACTTTTACTTATGAAAATGTACGCCAGATGGCTCCAGCTTCAGATGGCTCCAGCTTCAGATGGCGCCAGCTTCAGATGGCTCCAGCTTCAGATGGCTCCAGCTTCAGATGGCGCCAGCTTCAGATGGCTCCAGCTTCAGATGGCTCCAGCTTCAGATGGCTCCAGCTTCAGATGGCTCCAGCTTCAGATGGCTCCAGCTTCAGATGCCGTACATTTTCATGTAGAAATTGAGAAACATTTCAATTGCCAGATGTTGTTACATAGCGATACTGAGCGCTCCCCATACACTGTTATGGGGAGTGCTCAGATAAACGGTAATAGGTGCAAAGCAGCAGATATCTCTGATATCTGCTGCGATGCTAGCTTCATACATAATGATTTTACCGGTAAAGTCCCGAAAACAACGTTTTCGGGGCTTTACAAGGGGGGAAAACTTTAATAAATAGACCCCATAGTGATAAAAATAGGGCATTTATATGTATTCCAATAATCTAAGTAGAAACCTTATAACGGTATAAAGTAGATGGAATAAAGTGATTCGTAGATAAATGATTCCCAAAGTTCTGAGATAAAAACTTTATGCTTCGCGCCCTCTCTCTCTTTTTTCCATTTTTGCTCGTATTTCTAGGACAGTTCCAGATTCAGTCGTCAGAGAGCTGCAGCATTTAGTCATTTTATAAGGGTCTTATGCAGTGCCTTACAAGTCTATTGCTTCTTCCTGGTAAGAGCCTGGATGGAGCAAGGATATAAAACAGCCCCATGGACACTTTGATCAAACAAGGGGAGTCTATAAAATAATGTCAATTAATAAACAGTTATTATAGCTTATTACACAACAACACACTAATGAGAACACTATACACACAAAGCGCTGTGCTCTCACCTTCCCTGCAGCCTCTGACACTTCCTCTAAAGTATCTACTGTCTTCTCCTTTCACTCTACCAGCTGTCCACTCACCAACCAGTCCCCGTACATCTATAATCCCTCTCTCCCCCATTATTCCAGTACGCAGCTGTTACTCTTATTCTGTCCCAAACTCTTATATTACCGTCCGCTCTCAGCACCCATGGCCCCTCCAAGCTTCTGGAGTTGCTGCCAACACTCCCCACACACAACCTATTGGACCTGCGTCAGTCAGTCCCCAACACTCCACAGAGACTGCACGGACTAAAGTGGTCAGTGATCCGCTAAATCTAAAGGCCATTACTGGCTTCTAATTCTCCTGGATCTCTCTGCTACATGTCACGCTCTTCTCATACAAACATTACAATCCCTTCAAGACATTATCCTATCCTGGATCTCATCCTACTTATCAAACTTTTCATTTCCTTCGTATCTCGAGACCCTTCTCCTCTCCCCTTCCACTATCAGTTGGACATCACAAGGCTCAGTCCTCGGTCTCTTGCTCTTCTCTACGCCACTTCTCTTGGAAAACTATTAAGTTCTTTTGAATTTCAGTATCATCTCTATGCAGATGATATCCGAAACTATCTATCCTCTCCTGATCTCTCACCATCTGTGTCTCGCGTTACTGACGGTCTTTCTGCCATTTCATCTTGGATGTCCTCTCGCCATTTCAAACTCAATCTTTTAAACACAGAGTTAATAATCTTCCCGCACACCAAGTCCTGAGCAAATCTGTATCTAAATCCGGTTACATACATTCCAGACATATGCACATCTCACACACCGGCACCCGGCTCGCTGAATAGGAAGAAGCTTGGCCCAGGCGGCCATGTTATTCACTATTACAGCACTGGTTATATGAAAGTACCATAAGACCAATGTTGTCATGGTGAATGTCCACGATCAGTACTATCTGGCCTGTACACCTCCCTGATCATACTGGAGACATCAGAAGACATGTAAATGCATGTACAGTACTGTTATATATTACAACTTGTACTAAAATACAAGGCCATAACAAGCTGCACCAACATACTTCTCTTATCTCGAAATATCTCCCAACTCGACCCCCCCCCCTCCCCCACCCCGCCGCACTGCGCAAAATCTGCGTCTCTCCTTCACAGTTACAGGACTGTTCTTGGGCTGCTCCCACTCTGGACCTGTCTCCTTGTACAAGACTTTCCCAAGCTCCAAACCTTTCAGCGTTCCCTGAAAACTCAACTCTACAAGCAGCTTATCAAAATCCTCAACCGTTCTCTAACTCACCCCTCACCCGGCTACTCTGCCCACTTACCATCATTCACACAGCTAACGCAAAACTTACATTTATTCTCCATCGATACTGGAACATCCCTCTGACCTCCAAACCTGTGTGACTGCGTCTTCTATCCCCACTACAATGCGGCAGGACCTTTATGTAATATATAACACTTACCCTCATGCATCTAACTTCTCTATAGAATGAGTGCAGCGTCCTCCTATCGCTTTGTCTGCCTGGTAATACCCAGTTATTATTTACTTGTAAAGCGCTAAGGAGTATTCTAGCGCTACGGTGTATAAATTAGTATTAGTAAATATATATACAGAGCTGGTCATGGTTTTTCTGAAGTTTGGGAGAAGGTCAAACAGGAGCTAGTGCAGGATTTAACATAAAAAAAGTGACTGCATGGAGAGGAGAGAACCTGGAGACACAATAAGTATTTCACTGCCGGTGTTCTCACCTTGCGGATGTGATCAGTGAATTCGTCAGAGCTCAGACATTCCTTTACGCTGGAGAAGTTGGCGGAATTGTACTGGAAGAGGAAAACGAGGTCCGGTTCCAGCTCAAACAACCTAAAACAGAAAGATGATGGACAACACCAGATATTCCAATAGGCAAAGCACATTTTATAAAACAGACCCTGGGCATTAAAGGACATTCCTGCAGGAGCACAATACATTTAATCCATGTAAATGTGGAAAATTATCTCACTCACACATAACCGAGGCTGCACCATATTCAGGTGTTGGAACGACCCCTGTAAGAGGCGCCAGGTGCAGCCTGGAATGGACAATTCTGTGCTGAGCGAGGGAACAGTGGGGCTGTCGTATCCTATTCACATAGAAAAAGGAAAATGTTCCCTATCCCAGGATACTACTGTATTAACCGGAGAAGAAAAGAGGACACACATCTCTAGAGGAGGGCAGAACAATGGCGTTTGGCAGCCTTGTTGAATGATGGAAAAAAGGTCCTAAACATTTTCCAATTATTCCTATTGTAAGAGAGTGAAGCTCACACCTCACACCCCACCCCAGGATCGCAGCCTCCTCATTATTCTTATAGGCTTTCCTGCTGGATTGCCAACTAAGCTAGAGTAGACACTACCGGACAAGCCGATCGTCTGGTAACTCACAGATGTATTGCTGAGAAAGGACAGAGTAGAGATTGTTATGGCTGGTTCTGGAGCTCATCTCTTCCAGGTTGGGAAGGAAAGAGATTCTAGCAGCAGAAGAGCAGTACAGTGTCAGGCACTGTATACAGGACAGGTGCTTGATGAAGGATGGACATAATATTTATGGAGAGAGGTCTCCATCGGATCCTTAAAAGCTGAATCCTCCACTTAAAGGGTAGCTTTACGGGACAGACTAACATAGCGGTATCCACTCTCTGTGGTTTATCCCATTACATTGCCGGATCTTTGGGAACTGTATACATGCTTGTGATGGGTGAGCAGCAATTAGGTTATTTCCATTGGTGTTCAACACAAAATTTTGTCAGCTTTAGTCGTTAGCCAATCCTTGATATCCAGATTCTCTTACATTTCAGCAATGAGCTATTTGACTTCGTTGCCAAAAAATTCCATCAATATATCTCTACAGTCTTGGTGGAGACAACATTTAGAATCATGTTGAATACACTTTGTAGAAGTAGGACCCTTGGGGCTTGGATCTCTTCAAAGGGAAATTATACTATAATGTCACAAAACTGGTGATAGGTAGGGGGACCTTGCACAATTTCCTGGTTGAGCAGATGGAATCGGACCACATATCACTACAGGAATACCACACCAATTATAATCGGATCGTATGACCACAAGCTCGTTGGAGGAGTGGATGGTGACCCAGATGCCCCTCTCTGGCAGATGGAGATCATGCATTTATGCAGATCCTTTAGGAGGTCTTCCAGGAGCGGAGAGGAGGACATTGCCCAGGTTAGAAAGGTGCCCACAATGAGATGTTTGCCGAGAACTGTGCTGGTGGACCAGAGAAAATCTCCATACAAGAGAGGAGCTGGGAGCCCCAGAGGATTATCCGTACAAAATCAATGGATAAAACCATTACTGCGAGAAAATAGGGTTTCTCCATCAGTCATCGCAGCTTCCTCTCCACTAATTCACCTCGTCTTTATAAATGGTTTTACGTTCATTTCCGTCACCGCACAACTAAACTACACTCAGCCAAGAGTTTCCTCAGATGTTTCATGTGTGATTAAGAAATAAGTTTGCAAATATGGAAAGAAGTAGAAAGTAAATCAGGTTTGAATAATAATTTCATATAAAAAAAAGGAAAATGCAGTTCTCTCACTTTAAAGGTTTGTGTTCCCTTTATCATGCGGTCTCTGTGGAGAACATTGAATGATGATATAAGAGGTAACTGCATGATTAATGTATTTTTCAGTAAAATGTTCATTTAATAGAAGTACATTACCGCAATAAACCACAGTCCCCATAATACTCAATGGGGTCTGCGTTCTGGGCTATTTAGCTCCGAAAAGCCATCCAAAGCTGGCGTTAGTCATTGCATGCTATGGGGAGAGCACTGCAGGAGAGGGATCCTACTGCGGCAGCGGGGCTGCTCTCCCCTGCAATGTTTTCACAAATGGAAACTGTACATGGAGCGACCCTGGGTCCAGGGCAAAACGGCGATTACTTTCTTCTTCAGAAGAAAGTAATGGCCGGGACAGCTGCGGTCGTATGCGCTGCCCCAACATAACTATAAATTGCCTCCAAGGGTCATTGTGATGATAGAGGATACTTTACGGGGGAAAAAGCTGGTGATCATTAAATAGGCACATGAAATAAAGTGATTGATACCAATATGCTGTAACTACAAGGCTCAGAGAAGAATGTACTCCACCACACAGATTATCTGATATGAGGATGTGTGTACAAGCAGACA
>NW_027448525.1:0-34297 GCF_038048845.1 Mixophyes fleayi
TATGATCCAATTCATGATTCAATCATGATTCAATTGATGAATAATGATTCAATTCATGATTCATGATTCATGATTCGATTCATGATTTATGATTCAATTCATGATTCATGATTTAATTCATGATTAATGATTTGATTCATGATTCATGATTCAATTCATGATTCATTTCATGATTCATGATTCAATTCATGATTCATTTCATGATTCATGATTCAATTCATGATTCATTGATTCATGATTCAATTCATGATTCATTTCATGATTCTTGATTCAATTCATGATTCATGATTCAATTCATAATTCATTTCATGATTCATGATTTAATTCATGATTCATGATTCAATTCATGATTCATTTCATGATTCATGATTCATTTAATGATTCATGATTTAATTCATGATTAATGATTCATGATGCAATTCATGATTCATGATGCAATTCATGATTCATGATTCAATTCATGATTCATGATTCAATTCATGTTTCATGATTTGATTCATGATTCATGATTCAAATCATGATTCATGATTCATGATTCAATTCATGATTCATGATTTAATTCATGATTCATGATTCATGATTCATGATTCGATTCATGATTCATGATTCATGATTCATGATTCGATTCATGATTCATGATTCAATTCATGATTCATGATTCATGATTCGTTTCATGATTCATGATTCGATTCATGATTCATGATTTAATTCATGATTCATGATTCATGATTCAATTCATGATTCATGATTCGATTCATGATTCATGATTCGATTCATGATTCATGATTCAATTCATGATTCATGATTTAATTCATGATTCATGATTCATATTTCATGATTCGATTCATGAATTATGATTCAATTCATGCTTCATGATTCATAATTCATGATTCGATTCATGATTCATGATTCGATTCATGATTCATGATTTAATTCATGATTCATGATTCAATTCATGATTCATGATTCGATTCATGATTCATGATTCAATTCATGATTTATGATTTATGATTCAATTTATGAATCAATTCATGATTCATGATTCATGATTCGATTCATGATTCATGATTCAATTCATGATTCATGATTTATTATTTAATTCATGATTCGAATCATGATTCATGATTCAATTCATGATTCATGATTCATGATTCAATTCATGATTCATGATTCATGATTCGATTCATGATTCATAATTCATGATTCATGATTTATGATTCAATTCATGATTTATGATTCAATTTATGATTCATGATTCATGATTCGATTCATGATTCATAATTCATGATTCATGATTTATGATTCAATTCATGATTTATGATTTATGATTCAATTTATGATTCATTTCATTATTCATGATTCAATTCATGATTCATGATTTTATGATTCGATTCATGATTCATGATTCAATTCATGATTCATGATTCATTATTTAATTCATGATTCATGATTCGATTCATGATTCATGATTCAATTCATGATTCATGATTCGATTCATGATTCATGATTCAATTCATGATTCATGATTCATTATTTAATTCAAGATTCATGATTCGATTCATGATTCATGATTCAATTCATGATTCATGATTCGATTCATGATTCATGATTCATGATTCATGATTTATGATTCAATTCATGATTCATGATTCGATTCATGATTCATGATT
Source organism: Mixophyes fleayi (assembly GCF_038048845.1). Taxonomy (NCBI): domain Eukaryota; kingdom Metazoa; phylum Chordata; class Amphibia; order Anura; family Limnodynastidae; genus Mixophyes; species Mixophyes fleayi. The sequence continues at coordinate 1,671 of NW_027448525.1, forward strand.
GAATTCATGATTCATGATTTATGATTAAATTCATGATTCAATTCATGATTCATTTCATGATTCATGATTTGATTCATGATTCATGATTCATTATTCATGATTCATGATTCAATTTATGATTCATGATTCATGATTCGATTCATGATTCATAATTCATGATTCATGATTTATGATTCAATTCATGATTTATGATTTATGATTCAATTTATGATTCAATTCATGATTCATGATTCAATTCATGATTCATGATTCATGATTCGATTCATGATTCATGATTCAATTCATGATTCATGATTCATTATTTAATTCATGATTCATGATTCGATTCATGATTCATGATTCAATTCATGATTCATGATTCATGATTCAATTCATGATTCATGATTCATTATTCATGATTCAATTCATGAATCATGAGTCAATTCATGATTCATGATTCGATTCATGATTCATGATTCAATTGATGATTCATGATTTATGATTCAATTCATGATTCAATTGATGATTCATGATTCATGATTCAATTCATGATTCATGATTCATGATTCGATTCATGATTCATGATTCAATTGATGATTCATTATTTATGATTCAATTGATGATTCAATTCATGATTCATGATTCAAATTATGATTCATGATTCAATTGATGATTAATGATTCAATTCATGATTCATGATTCGATTCATGATTCATGATTCAATTCATGATTCATGATTTAATTCATGATTCATGATTTGATTCATGATTCATGATTCAATTCATGATTCATTTCATGATTCATGATTCAATTCATGATTCATTTCATGATTCATGATTTAATTCATGATTCATGATTCAATTCATGATTCATTTCATGATTCTTAATTCAATTCATGATTCATGATTCAATTCATAATTCATTTCATGATTCATGATTTAATTCATGTTTCATGATTCATTATTCATTTCATGATTCATGATTTAATTCATGATTAATGATTCATGATGCAATTCATGATTCATGATGCAATTCATGATTCATGATTCAATTCATGTTTAATGATTTGATTCATGATTCATGATTCAATTCATGATTCATGATTCATGATTCAATTCATGATTCATGATTTAATTCATGATTCATGATTCATGATTCAATTCATGCTTCATGATTCATAATTCATGATTCGATTCATGATTTATGATTCGATTCATGATTCATGATTCATGATTTAATTCATGATTCATGATTTATGATTCAATTCATGATTCATGATTCGATTCATGATTTATGATTCAATTCATGATTTATGATTTATGATTCAATTTATGATTCAATTCATGATTCATGATTCATGATTCGATTCATGATTCATGATTCAATTCATGATTCATGATTTATGATTCAATTCATGATTTATGATTTATGATTCAATTTATGATTCATGATTCATGATTCGATTCATGATTCATAATTCATGATTCATGATTTATGATTCAATTCATGATTTATGATTTATGATTCAATTTATGATTCAATTCATGATTCATGATTCAATTCATGATTCATGATTCGATTCATGATTCATGATTCAATTCATGATTCATGATTCATTATTTAATTCATGATTCATGATTCGATTCATGATTCATGATTCAATTCATGATTCATGATTCATGATTCAATTCATGATTCATGATTCATTATTCATGATTCAATTCATGAATCATGAGTCAATTCATGATTCATGATTCGATTCATGATTCATGATTCAATTGATGATTCATGATTTATGATTCAATTCATGATTCAATTGATGATTCATGATTCATGATTCAATTCATGATTCATGATTCATGATTCGATTCATGATTCATGATTCAATTGATGATTCATGATTTATGATTCAATTGATGATTCAATTCATGATTCATGATTCAATTCATGATTCATGATTCATGATTCAATTCATGATTCAATTGATGATTAATGATTCAATTCATGATTCATGATTCATGATTCGATTCATGATTCATGATTCAATTCATGATTCATGATTTAATTCATGATTCATGATTTGATTCATGATTCATGATTCAATTCATGATTAATTTCATGATTCATGATTCAATTCATGATTCATTTCATGAATTATGATTCATTTCATGATTCATGATTTAATTCATGATTCATGATTCATGATTCATGATTCAATTCATGATTCATGATTCATGATTCAATTCATGATTCATGATTCGATTCATAATTCATGATTCATGATTCGATTCATGATTTATGATTCATGATTCAATTCATGATTCATGATTCGATTCATAATTCATGATTCATGATTCGATTCATGATTTATGATTCATGATTCAATTCATGATTCATGATTTATGATTCAATTCATGATTTAATTCATTATTCATGATTCAATTCATGATTCGAGATTCATGATTCGATTCATGATTCATGATTCATGATTCATGATTCATGATTCATGATTCGATTCATGATTCATGATTCGATTCATGATTCATGAATCATAATTTATGATTCGATTCATGATTCATGATTCATGATTCATGATTCAATTCATGATTCATGATTCAATTCATGATTCATGATTCGATTCATGATTCATGATTCATGATTCATGATTCGATTCATGATTCATGATTCATGATTCAATTCATGATTCATGATTCAATTCATGATTCATGATTCATGATTCAATTCATGATTGATTTCATGATTCATGATTCAATTCATGATTCATGATTCAATTCATGATTCATGATTCAATTCATGATTCATGATTCATGATTCATGATTCATGATTCATGATTTATGATTCATGATTCAATTTATGATTTATGATTCAATTCATGATTCATGATTCAATTCATGATTCATGATTCGATTCATGATTCATGATTCATGATTCGATTCATGATTCATGGTTCATGATTCAATTCATGATTCATGATTCGATTCATAATTCATGATTCAATTCATGATTTATGATTTATGATTCAATTTATGATTCAATTTATGATTCATGATTCAATTCATGATTCATGATTCGATTCATGATTCATGATTCAATTCATGATTCATGATTCATTATTTAATTCATGATTTATGATTTAATTTATGATTCAATTCATGATTCATGATTCATGATTCGATTCATGATTCATGATTCAATTCATGATTTATTATTTATGATTCAATTTATGATTCAATTCATGATTCATGATTCAATTCATGATTCATGATTCAGGATTCGATTCATGATTCATGATTCAATTCATGATTCATGATTCATGATTCAATTCATGATTCAATACATGATTCAATTCATGATTCATGATTCATGATTCATGATTCAATTCATGATTCATGATTCAATTCATGATTCTTGATTCGATTTATGATTCATGATTCATGATTCATGATTTATGATTCAATTCATGATTCATGATTCGATTCATGATTCATGATTCAATTCATGATTCATGATTTATGATTAAATTCATGATTCAATTCATGATTCATATCATGATTCATGATTTGATTCATGATTCATGATTCATGATTCAATTTGAGATTCATGATTCATTATTCATGATTCATGATTCAATTGATGATTCATGATTTATGATTCAATTCATGATTCATGAATCGATTCATGATTCATGATTCGATTCATGATTCATGATTCATGATTCATTATTCATGATTCATGATTCAATTCATGATTAATGATTCATGATTCGATTCATGATTCATAATTCATGATTCATGATTTATGATTCAATTCATGATTTATGATTCAATTCATGATTCAATTCATGATTCATGATTCAATTCATGATTCATGATTCATTATTTAATTCATGATTCATGATTCGATTCACGATTCATGATTCAATTCATGATTCTAGATTCATGATTCATGATTCATTATGCATGATTCATGATTCAATTGATGATTCATGATTTATGATTCAATTCATGATTGAATTGATGATTCATGATTCATGATTCAATTCATGATTCATGATTCATGATTCGATTCATGATTCATGATTCAATTGATGATTCATGATTTATGATTCAATTGATGATTCAATTCATGATTCATAATTCAATTCATGATTCATGATTCATGATTCAATTCATGATTCAATTCATGATTCAATTGATGATTAATGATTCAATTCATGATTCATGATTCATGATTCGATTCATGATTCATGATTCAATTCATGATTCATGATTTAATTCATGATTAATGATTTGTTTCATGATTCATGATTCAATTCATGATTCATTTCATGATTCATGATTCAATTCATGATTCATTTCATGATTCATGATTCAATTCATGATTCATGATTTATGATTCAATTCATGATTCAATTCATGATTCATGATTCAATTCATGATTCATGATTCGATTCATGATTCATGATTCAATTCATGATTCATGATTTGATTCATGATTCATGATTCAATTCATGATTCATGACTCAATTCATGATTTATGTTTCGATTCATGTTTCATGATTTGAATTATGATTCATGATTCAATTCATGATTCATGATTCATTATTCATGATTCGATTCATGATTCATGATTCATGATTCAATTCATGATTCATGTTTCAATTCATAATTCATTATTCTATTCATGATTCATGAGTCATGATTTAATTCATGATTCATGATTCATGATTCAATTCATAATTCATGATTCGATTCATGATTCATGATTCATGATTCGATTCATGATTTATGATTCAATTCATGATTCATGATTCGATTCATGATTCATGATTCGATTCATGATTTATGATTCAATTTATGATTCAATTCATGATTCATGATTCATGATTCATAATTCGATCCATGATTCATGATTCAATTCATGATTCATGATTCATTATTTAATTCATGATTCGATTCATGATTCATGATTCAATTCATGATTCATGATTCATGATTCAATTCACGATTCATGATTCAGGATTCAATTCATGATTCATGATTCGATTCATGATTCATGATTCAATTCATGATTCATGATTTAAGATTCAATTCATGATTCAATTCATGATTGATGATTAAATTCATGATTCATGATTCGATTCATGATTCATGATTCAATTCATGATTCATGATTTGATTCATGATTCATGATTCATGATTCGATTCATGATTCATGATTTATGATTCGATTTATGATTCATGATTCGATTCATGATTCATGATTCAAAATTCATGATTCGATTCATGATTCATGATTCAATTCATGATTCATGATTCGATTCATGATTCATGATTCGATTCATGATTCATGATTCATGATTCATGATTCGATTCATGATTCATGATTCATGATTCAATTCATGATTCGTGATTCGATTCATGATTCATGATTCAATTCATGATTTATGATTTATGATTCAATTTATGATTCAATTCATGATTCATGATTCATGATTCATGATTCATGATTCATGATTCGATTCATGATTCATGATTCATTATTTAATTCATGATTCATGATTCAATTCATGATTCATGATTCGATTCATGATTTATGATTCATGATTCAATTCATGATTCATGATTTATGATTCAATTCATGATTTAATTCATTATTCATGATTCAATTCATGATTCGAGATTCATGATTCGATTCATGATTCATGATTCATGATTCATGATTCATGATTCATGATTCGATTCATGATTCATGATTCGATTCATGATTCATGATTCATAATTTATGATTCGATTCATGATTCATGATTCATGATTCATGATTCAATTCATGATTCATGATTCAATTCATGATTCATGATTCAATTCATGATTCATGATTCGATTCATGATTCATGATTCATGATTCATGATTCGATTCATGATTCATGATTCATGATTCAATTCATGATTCATGATTCAATTCATGATTCATGATTCATGATTCAATTCATGATTGATTTCATGATTCATGATTCAATTCATGATTCATGATTCAATTCATGATTCATGATTCAATTCATGATTCATGATTCATGATTCATGATTCATGATTCATGATTTATGATTCATGATTCAATTCATGATTTATGATTCAATTCATGATTCATGATTCAATTCATGATTCATGATTCGATTCATGATTCATGATTCATGATTCGATTCATGATTCATGGTTCATGATTCAATTCATGATTCATGATTCGATTCATGATTCATGATTCAATTCATGATTTATGATTTATGATTCAATTTATGATTCAATTTATGATTCATGATTCAATTCATGATTCATGATTCGATTCATGATTCATGATTCAATTCATGATTCATGATTCATTATTTAATTCATGATTTATGATTTAATTTATGATTCAATTCATGATTCATGATTCATGATTCGATTCATGATTCATGATTCAATTCATGATTTATTATTTATGATTCAATTTATGATTCAATTCATGATTCATGATTCAATTCTTGATTCATGATTCAGGATTCGATTCATGATTCATGATTCAATTCATGATTCATGATTCATGATTCAATTCATGATTCAATACATGTTTCAATTCATGATTCATGATTCATGATTCATGATTCAATTCATGATTCATGATTCAATTCATGATTCTTGATTCGATTTATGATTCATGATTCATGATTCATGATTCATGATTTATGATTCAATTCATGATTCATGATTCGATTCATGATTCATGATTCAATTCATGATTCATGATTTATGATTAAATTCATGATTCAATTCATGATTCATATCATGATTCATGATTTGATTCATGATTCATGATTCATGATTCAATTTGAGATTCATGATTCATTATTCATGATTCATGATTCAATTGATGATTCATGATTTATGATTCAATTCATGATTCATGAATCGATTCATGATTCATGATTCGATTCATGATTCATGATTCATGATTCATTATTCATGATTCATGATTCAATTCATGATTAATGATTCATGATTCGATTCATGATTCATAATTCATGATTCATGATTTATGATTCAATTCATGATTTATGATTTATGATTCAATTCATGATTCAATTCATGATTCATGATTCAATTCATGATTCATGATTCATTATTTAATTCATGATTCATGATTCGATTCACGATTCATGATTCAATTCATGATTCTAGATTCATGATTCATGATTCATTATGCATGATTCATGATTCAATTGATGATTCATGATTTATGATTCAATTCATGATTGAATTGATGATTCATGATTCATGATTCAATTCATGATTCATGATTCATGATTCGATTCATGATTCATGATTCAATTGATGATTCATGATTTATGATTCAATTGATGATTCAATTCATGATTCATGATTCAATTCATGATTCATGATTCATGATTCAATTCATGATTCAATTCATGATTCAATTGATGATTAATGATTCAATTCATGATTCATGATTCATGATTCGATTCATGATTCATGATTCAATTCATGATTCATGATTTAATTCATGATTAATGATTTGTTTCATGATTCATGATTCAATTCATGATTCATTTCATGATTCATGATTCAATTCATGATTCATTTCATGATTCATGATTCAATTCATGATTCACGATTCATGATTCAATTCATGATTCATTTCATGATTCTTGATTCAATTCATGATTCATGATTCAATTCATAATTCATTTCATGATTCATGATTCAATTCATGATTCATTTCATGATTCATGATTCATTTCATGATTCATGATTTAATTCATGATTAATGATTCATGATGCAATTCATGATTCATGATGCAATTCATGATTCATGATTTAATTCATGATTCATGATTCAATTCATGTTTCATGATTTGATTCATGATTCATGATTCAATTCATGATTCATGATTCATGATTCAATTCATGATTCATGATTTAATTCATGATTCATGATTCATGATTCATGATTCGATTCATGATTCATGATTCATGATTCAATTCATGATTCATGATTCGATTCATGATTCATGATTCAATTCATGATTCATGATTTAATTCATGATTCATGATTCATGATTCATGATTCGATTCATGATTCATGATTCAATTCATGCTTCATGATTCATAATTCATGATTCGATTCATGATTCATGATTCGATTCATGATTCATGATTTAATTCATGATTCATGATTCATGATTCAATTCATGATTCATGATGCAATTCATGATTCATGATGCAATTCATGATTCATGATTCAATTCATGATTCATGATTCAATTCATGTTTCATGATTTGATTCATGATTCATGATTCAATTCATGATTCATGATTCATGATTCAATTCATGATTCATGATTTAATTCATGATTCATGATTCGATTCATGATTCATGATTCAATTCATGCTTCATGATTCATAATTCATGATTCGATTCATGATTCATGATTCGATTCATGATTCATGATTCATGATTTAATTCATGATTCATGATTTATGATTCAATTCATGATTCATGATTCGATTCATGATTTATGATTCAATTCATGATTTATGATTTATGATTCAATTTATGATTCAATTCATGATTCATGATTCATGATTCGATTCATGATTCATGATTCAATTCATGATTCATGATTTATTATTTAATTCATGATTCGAATCATGATTCATGATTCAATTCATGATTCATGATTCATGATTCAATTCATGATTCATGATTCATGATTCGATTCATGATTCATAATTCATGATTCATGATTTATGATTCAATTCATGATTTATGATTTATGATTCAATTTATGATTCATGATTCATGATTCGATTCATGATTCATAATTCATGATTCATGATTTATGATTCAATTCATGATTTATGATTCAATTTATGATTCAATTCATGATTCATGATTCAATTCATGATTCATGATTCATTAATTCGATTCATAATTCATGATTCAATTCATGATTCATGATTCATTATTTAATTCATGATTCATGATTCGATTCATGATTCATGATTCAATTCATGATTCATGATTCATGATTCAATTCATGATTCATGATTCATTATTCATATTTCAATTCATGAATCATGAGTCAATTCATGATTCATGATTCGATTCATGATTCATGATTCAATTGATGATTCATGATTTATGATTCAATTCATGATTCAATTGATGATTCATGATTCATGATTCAATTCATGATTCATGATTCGATTCATGATTCATGATTCAATTGATGATTCATGATTTATGATTCAATTGATGATTCAATTCATGATTCATGATTCAATTCATGATTCATGATTCATGATTCAATTCATGATTCAATTGAGGATTAATGATTCAATTCATGATTCATGATTCATGATTCGATTCATGATTCATGATTCAATTCATGATTCATGATTTAATTCATGATTCATGATTTGATTCATGATTCATGATTCAATTCATGATTCATTTCATGATTCATGATTCAATTCATGATTCATTTCATGAATTATGATTCATTTCATGATTCATGATTTAATTCATGATTCATGATTCATGATTCATGATTCAATTCATGATTCATGATTCATGATTCAATTCATGATTCATGATTCGATTCATAATTCATGATTCATGATTCGATTCATGATTTATGATTCATAATTCAATTCATGATTCATGATTCGATTCATAATTCATGATTCATGATTCGATTCATGATTTATGATTCATGATTCAATTCATGATTCATGATTTATGATTCAATTCATGATTCAATTCATTATTCATGATTCAATTCATGATTCGAGATTCATGATTCGATTCATGATTCATGATTCATGATTCGATTCATGATTCATGATTCGATTCATGATTCATGATTCATAATTTATGATTTGATTCATGATTCATGATTCATGATTCATGATTCAATTCATGATTCATGATTCAATTCATGATTCATGATTCAATTCATGATTCATGATTCGATTCATGATTCATGATTCATGATTCATGATTCGATTCATGATTCATGATTCATGATTCAATTCATGATTCATGATTCAATTCATGATTCATGATTCAATTCATGATTTATGATTTATGATTCAATTCATGATTAATGATTCAATTCAAGATTCATGATTCTATTCATGATTCTTGATTCAATTCATGATTCATGATTCATGATTCAATTCATGATTGATTTCATGATTCATGATTCAATTCATGATTCATGATTCAATTTATGATTCATGATTCATGATTCATGATTCATGATTCAATTCATGATTTATGATTCAATTCATGATTCATGATTCGATTCATGATTCATTATTCATGATTCGATTCATGATTCATGGTTCATGATTCAATTCATGATTCATGATTCGATTCATGATTCATGATTCAATTCATGATTTTTGATTTATGATTCAATTTATGATTCAATTTATGATTCATGATTCAATTCATGATTCATGATTCGATTCATGATTCATGATTCAATTCATGATTCATGATTCATTATTTAATTCATGATTTATGATTTAATTTATGATTCAATTCATGATTCATGATTCATGATTCGATTCATGATTCATGATTCAATTCATGATTTATTATTTATGATTCAATTTATGATTCAATTCATGATTCATAATTCAATTCATGATTCATGATTCAGGATTCGATTCATGATTCATGATTCAATTCATGATTCAATTCATGATTCAATTCATGATTCATGATTCATGATTCAATTCATGATTCATGATTCAATTCATGATTCATGATTCGATTCATGATTCATGATTCATGATTTGATTCATGATTCTTAATTCATGATTTATGATTCAATTGATGATTCATGATTTATGATTCAATTCATGATTCATGAATCGATTCATGATTCATGATTCGATTCATGATTCATGATTCATGATTCATTATTCATGATTCATGATTCAATTCATGATTCATGATTCATGATTCGATTCATGATTCATAATTCATGATTCATGATTTATGATTCAATTCATGATTTATGATTTATGATTCAATTTATGATTCAATTCATGATTCATGATTCAATTCATGATTCATGATTCATGATTCGATTCATGATTCATGATTCAATTCATGATTCATGATTCATTATTTAATTCATGATTCATGATTCGATTCACGATTCATGATTCAATTCATGATTCATGATTCATGATTCAATTCATGATTCATGATTCATTATGCATGATTCATGATTCATGATTCGATTCATGATTCATGATTCAATTCATGATTCATGATTCATTATTTAATTCATGATTCATGATTCGATTCACGATTCATGATTCAATTCATGATTCATGATTCATGATTCAATTCATGATTCATGATTCATTATGCATGATTCATGATTCAATTGATGATTCATGATTTATGATTCAATTGATGATTGAATTGATGATTCATGATTCATGATTCAATTCATGATTCATGATTCATGATTCGATTCATGATTCATGATTCAATTGATGATTCATGATTTATGATTCAATTGATGATTCAATTCATGATTCATGATTCAATTCATGATTCATGATTCATGATTCGATTCATGATTCATGATTCAATTCATGATTGAATTGATGATTAATGATTTATTTCATGATTCATGATTCAATTCATGATTCATTTCATGATTCATGATTCAATTCATGATTCATGATTTAATTCATGATTAATGATTTGATTCATGATTCATGATTCAATTCATGATTCATTTCATGATTTATGATTCAATTCATGATTCATTTCATGATTCATGATTCAATTCATGATTCACGATTCATGATTCAATTCATGATTCATTTCATGATTCATGATTTAATTCATGATTCATGATTCATGATTCAATTCATGATTCATTTCATGATTCATGATTCATTTCATGATTCATGATTTAATTCATGTTTCATGATTTGATTCATGATTCATGATTCAATTCATGATTCATGATGCAATTCATGATTCATGATTCAATTCATGATTCATGATTCAATTCATGTTTCATGATTTGATTCATGATTCATGATTCAATTCATGATTCATGATTCATGATTCAATTCATGATTCATGATTTAATTCATGATTTATGATTCATGATTCATGATTCGATTCATGATTCATGATTCAATTCATGCTTCATGATTCATAATTCATGATTCGATTCATGATTCATGATTCGATTCATGATTCATGATTTAATTCATGATTCATGATTCATGATTCAATTCATGATTCATGATTCGATTCATGATTCATGATTCAATTCATGATTCATGATTTAATTCATGATTCATGATTCATGATTCATGATTCGATTCATGATTCATGATTTAATTCATGATTCATGATTCATGATTCAATTCATGATTCATGATTCGATTCATGATTCATGATTCAATTCATGATTTATGATTTATGATTCAATTTATGATTCAATTCATGATTCATGATTCATGATTCGATTCATGATTCATGATTCGATTCATGATTCATAATTCATGATTCATGATTTATGATTCAATTCATGATTTATGATTTATGATTCAATTTATGATTCATGATTCATGATTCGATTCATGATTCATAATTCATGATTCATGAATTATGATTCAATTCATGATTTATGATTTATGATTCAATTTATGATTCAATTCATGATTCATGATTCAATTCATGATTCATGATTCATGATTCGATTCATGATTCATGATTCAATTCATGATTCATGATTCATTATTTAATTCATTAATCATGATTCGATTCATGATTCATGATTCAATTCATGATTCATGATTCGATTCATGATTCATGATTCAATTCATGATTCATGATTCATTATTTAATTCATGATTCATGATTCGATTCATGATTCATGATTCAATTCATGATTCATGATTCGATTCATGATTGATGATTCATGATTCATGATTCATGATTCATGATTTATGATTCAATTCATGATTCATGATTCGATTCATGATTCATGATTGAATTCATGATTCATGATTTATGATCAAATTCATGATTCAATTCATGATTCATTTCATGATTCATGATTTGATTCATGATTCATGATTCATTATTCATGATTCATGATTCAATTTATGATTCATGATTTATGATTCAATTCATGATTTATGATTTATGATTCAATTTATGATTCAATTCATGATTCATGATTCAATTCATGATTCATGATTCATGATTCGATTCATGATTCATGATTCAATTCATGATTCATGATTCATTATTTAATTCATGATTCATGATTCGATTCATGATTCATGATTCAATTCATGATTCATGATTCATGATTCAATTCATGATTCATGATTCATTATTCATGATTCAATTCATGAATCATGAGTCAATTCATGATTCATGATTCGATTCATGATTCATGATTCAATTCATGATTCTTTCATGATTCATGATTCAATTCATGATTCATTTCATGATTCATGATTCAATTCATGATTCATGATTCAATTCATGATTCATTTCATGATTCTTAATTCAATTCATGATTCATGATTCAATTCATAATTCATTTCATGATTCATGATTTAATTCATGATTCATGATTCATGATTCAATTCATGATTCATGATTCAATTCATGATTCATTTCATGATTCATGATTCATTTCATGATTCATGATTTAATTCATGATTAATGATTCATGATGCAATTCATGATTCATGATGCAATTCATGATTCATGATTCAATTCATGATTCATGATTTAATTCATGTTTCATGATTTGATTCATGATTCATGATTCAATTCATGATTCATGATTCATGATTCAATTCATGATTCATGATTTAATTCATGATTCATGATTCATGATTCATGATTCGATTCATGATTCATGATTCAATTCATGCTTCATGATTCATAATTCATGATTCGATTCATGATTCATGATTCGATTCATGATTCATGATTCATGATTTAATTCATGATTCATGATTTATGATTCAATTCATGATTCATGATTCGATTCATGATTTATGATTCAATTCATGATTTATGATTTATGATTCAATTTATGATTCAATTCATGATTCATGATTCATGATTCGATTCATGATTCATGATTCAATTCATGATTCATGATTTATTATTTAATTCATGATTCGATTCATGATTCATGATTTAATTCATGATTCATGATTTATGATTCAATTCATGATTCGATTCATGATTTATGATTCAATTCATGATTTATGATTTATGATTCAATTTATGATTCAATTCATGATTCATGATTCATGATTCGATTCATGATTCATAATTCATGATTCATGATTTATGATTCAATTGATGATTTATGATTTATGATTCAATTTATGATTCATGATTCATGATTCGATTCATGATTCATAATTCATGATTCATGATTTATGATTCAATTCATGATTTATGATTTATGATTCAATTTATGATTCAATTCATGATTCATGATTCAATTCATGATTCATGATTCATGATTCGATTCATGATTCATGATTCAATTCATGATTCATGATTCATTATTTAATTCATGATTCATGATTCGATTCATGATTCATGATTCAATTCATGATTCATGATTCATGATTCAATTCATGATTCATGATTCATGAGTCAATTCATGATTCATGATTCGATTCATGATTCATGATTCAATTGATGATTCATGATTCATGATTCAATTCATGATTCATGATTCATGATTCAATTCATGAATTATGATTCGATTCATGATTCATGATTCAATTCATGATTCATTTTATGATTCATGATTCGATTCATGATTCATGATTTATGAATCGATTTATGATTCATGAATCGATTCATGATTCATGATTCGATTCATGATTCATGATTCATGATTCATGATTCATGATTCATGATTCGATTCATGATTCATGATTCATGATTCGATTCATGATTCATGATTCATGATTCAATTAATGATTCATGATTCGATTCATGATTCATAATTCATGATTCATGATTCATGATTCAATTCATGATTTATGATTTATGATTCAATTTATGATTCAATTCATGATTCAATTCATGATTCATGATTCATGATTCGATTCATGATTTATGATTCATGATTCAATTCATGATTCATGATTCGATTCATGATTCAAGATTCATGATTCATGATTCAATTCATGATTCATGATTCATGATTCAATTCATGATTCATGATTCGATTCATAATTCATGATTCATGATTCGATTCATGATTTATGATTCATGATTCAATTCATGATTCATGATTCGATTCATAATTCATGATTCATGATTCGATTCATGATTTATGATTCATGATTCAATTCATGATTCATGATTTATGATTCAATTCATGATTCAATTCATTATTCATGATTGAATTCATGATTCGAGATTCATGATTCAATTCATGATTCATGATTCGATTCATGATTCATGATTCATAATTTATGATTCGATTCATGATTCATGATTCATGATTCATGATTCAATTCATGATTCATGATTCAATTCATGATTCATGATTCGATTCATGATTCATGATTCGATTCATGATTCATGATTCATGATTCAATTCATAATTCATGATTCGATTCATGATTCATGATTCAATTCATGATTTATGATTCAATTTATGATTCAATTCATGATTCATGATTCAATTCATGATTCATGATTCGATTCATGATTCATGATTCAATTCATGATTCATTTTTCATTATTTAATTCATGATTTATGATTTAATTTATGATTCAATTCATGATTTATGATTCATGATTCGATTCATGATTCAATTCATGATTTATTATTTATGATTCAATTTATGATTGAATTCATGATTCATGATTGAATTCATGATTCATGATTCATGATTTATGATTCAATTCATGATTTATGATTTATGATTCAATTTATGATTCAATTCATGATTCTAAATTCAATTCATGATTCATGATTCATTATTTAATTCATAATTCATGATTCGATTCATGATTCATGATTCAATTCATGATTCATGATTCAATTCATGATTATTGATTCATGATTCATGATTCAATTCATGATTCATGATTCATTATTTAATTCATGATTTATGATTCGATTCATGATTCATGATTCAATTTATGATTCATGATTCATTATTTAATTCATAATTCATGATTCGATTCATGATTCATGATTCAATTCATGATTCATGATTCAATTCATGATTATTGATTCATGATTCATGATTCAATTCATGATTCATGATTCATTATTTAATTCATGATTTATGATTTATGATTCAATTTATGATTCAATTCATGATTCATGATTCGATTCATGATTCATGATTCAATTCATGATTTATTATTTATGATTCAATTTATGATTCAATTCATGATTCATGATTCAATTCATGATTCATGATTCAGGATTCGATTCATGATTCATGATTCAATTCATGATTCATGATTCATGATTCATGATTCATGATTCATGATTCATGATTCAATTCATGATTCATGATTCAATTCATGATTCATGATTCGATTCATGATTCATGATTCATGATTCATGATTCATGATTCAATTCATGATTCATGATTTATGATTCAATTCATGATTCAAATCATGATTCATGTCATGATTCATGATTCGATTCATAATTCATGATTCCTGATTCGATTCATGATTTATGATTCATGTTTCAATTCATGATTCATCATTCGATTTATGATTCATGATTCAATTCATGATTCATGATTTATAATTCGATTCATGATTCGATTCATGATTCATGATTCATGATTCGATTCATGATTCATGATTCAATTCATGATTCATGATTCATGATTCGATTCATGATTCGATTCATGATTCATGATTTATGATTCAATTCATGATTCATGATTCGATTCATGATTCATGATTTATGATTCAATTCATGATTCATGATTCGATTCATGATTCATGATTCAATTCATGATTTATGATTTATTATTTAATTTATGATTCAATTCATGATTCATGATTCAATTCATGATTCATGATTCGATTCATGATTCATGATTCAATTCATGATTCATTATTTAATTCATGATTTATGATTTATGATTCAATTTATGATTCAATTCATGATTTATTATTTATGATTCAATTCATGATTTATTATTTATGATTCAATTCATGATTCATGATTCATGATTCATGATTCAATTCATGATTCATGATTCAATTCATGATTCATGATTCATGATTAAATTCATGAATTATGATTCGATTCATGATTCATGATTCAATTCATGATTCATGATTTATGATTCAATTCATGATTCATTTTATGATTCATGATTCGATTCATGATTCATGATTCATGAATCGATTTATGATTCATGAATCGATTCATGATTCATGATTCGATTCATGATTCATGATTCATGATTCATGATTCGATTCATGATTCATGATTCATGATTCGATTCATGATTCATGATTCATGATTCAATTCATGATTCATGATTCTTGATTCGATTCATGATTCATGATTCATGATTCAATTCATGATTCATGATTCGATTCATGATTCATAATTCATGATTCATGATTCATGATTAAATTCATGATTTATGATTTATGATTCAATTTATGATTCAATTCATGACTCATGATTCATGATTCGATTCATGATTTATGATTCATGATTCATGATTCAATTCATGATTCATGATTCATGATTCAATTCATGATTCATGATTCGATTCATAATTCATGAATCATGATTCAATTCATGATTCATGATTCGATTCATAATTCATGATTCATGATTCGATTCATGATTTATGATTCATGATTCAATTAATGATTCATGATTTATGATTCAATTCATGATTCAATTCATTATTCATGATTGAATTCATGATTCAAGATTCATGATTCGATTCATGATTCATGATTCGATTCATGATTCATGATTCATGATTCAATTCATGATTCATGATTCGATTCATGATTCATAATTCATGATTCATGATTCATGATTCAATTCATGATTTATGATTTATGATTCAATTTATGATTCATGATT
Organism: Mixophyes fleayi; assembly: GCF_038048845.1. Lineage (NCBI taxonomy): Eukaryota > Metazoa > Chordata > Amphibia > Anura > Limnodynastidae > Mixophyes > Mixophyes fleayi. The sequence continues at coordinate 19,870 of NW_027448525.1, forward strand.
TATGATTCAATTCATGATTCAATTCATTATTCATGATTGAATTCATGATTCGAGATTCATGATTCGATTCATGATTCAATTCATGACTCATGATTCATGATTCGATTCATGATTTATGATTCATGATTCATGATTCAATTCATGATTCATGATTCATGATTCAATTCATGATTCATGATTCGATTCATAATTCATGATTCATGATTCAATTCATGATTCATGATTCATGATTCAATTCATGATTCATGATTCGATTCATAATTCATGATTCATTATTCGATTCATGATTTATGATTCATGATTCAATTCATGATTCATGATTTATGATTCAATTCATGATTCAATTCATTATTCATAATTGAATTCATGATTCGAGATTCATGATTCGATTCATGATTCATGATTCGATTCATGATTCATGATTCATAATTTATGATTCGATTCATGATTCATGATTCATGATTCATGATTCAATTCATGATTCATGATTCAATTCATGATTCATGATTCGATTCATGATTCATGATTCGATTCATGATTCATGATTCATGATTCAATTCATGATTCATGATTCGATTCATGATTCATGATTCAATTCATGATTTATGATTCAATTTATGATTCAATTCATGATTCATGATTCAATTCATGATTCATGATTCGATTCATGATTCAATTCATGATTCATTATTTATTATTTAATTCATGATTTATGATTTAATTTATGATTCAATTCATGATTTATGATTCATGATTCGATTCATGATTCATGATTCAATTCATGATTTATTATTTATGATTCAATTTATGATTGAATTCATGATTCATGATTCAATTCATGATTTATGATTCAGGATTCGATTAATGATTCATGATTCAATTCATGATTCATGATTCATGATTCAATTCATGATTCATGATTCATGATTCAATTCATGATTCATGATTCAATTCATGATTCATGATTCGATTCATGATTCATGATTCATGATTCATGATTCATGATTTATGATTCAATTCATGATTCATGATTCGATTCATGATTCAATTCATGATTCATGATTTATGATTAAATTCATGATTCAATTCATGATTCATTTCATGATTCATGATTTGATTCATGATTCATGATTCATGAATCGATTCATGATTCATGATTTGATTCATGATTCTTAATTCATGATTTATGATTCAATTCATGATTCATGATTCAATTCATGATTCATGATTCATGATTCGATTCATGATTCTTAATTCATGATTCATGATTTATGATTCAATTCATGATTTATGATTTATGATTCAATTTATGATTCAATTCATGATTCATGATTCAATTCATGATTCATGATTCAATTCATGATTCATGATTCATGATTCGATTCATGATTCATGATTCAATTCATGATTCATGATTCATTATTTAATTCATGATTCATGATTCAATTCATGATTCATGATTCATGATTCATGATTCGATTCATGATTCATGATTCATGATTCATGATTCATAATTCATGATTCACGATTCATGATTCATGATTCGATTCATGATTCATGATTCATGATTCATGATTCATGATTCATAATTCAATTGATGATTCATGATTTATGATTCAATTCATGATTCAATTCATGATTCATGATTCAATTCATGATTCAATTGATGATTCATGATTCAATTCATGATTCATGATTCATGATTCGATTAATGATTCATGATTCAATTCATGATTAATGATTTGATTCATGATTCATGATTTGATTCATGATTCATGATTTGATTCATGATTCATGATTTGATTCATGATTCATGATTCAATTCATGATTCATTTCATGATTCATGATTCAATTCATGATTCATTTCATGATTAATGATTCAATTCATGATTCACGATTCATGATTCATTTCATGATTCATGATTCGATTCATGATTCATGATTCAATTGATGATTCATGATTTATGATTCAATTGATGATTCAATTCATGATTCATGATTCAATTCATGATTCATGATTCATGATTCAATTCATGATTCAATTCATGATTCAATTGATGATTAATGATTCATTTCATGATTCATGATTCAATTCATGATTCATTTCATGATTCATGATTCAATTCATGATTCATGATTTAATTCATGATTAATGATTTGATTCATGATTCATGATTCAATTCATGATTCATTTCATGATTCATGATTCAATTCATGATTCATTTCATGATTCATGATTCAATTCATGATTCACGATTCATGATTCAATTCATGATTCATTTCATGATTCTTGATTCAATTCATGATTCATGATTCAATTCATAATTCATTTCATGATTCATGATTTAATTCATGATTCATGATTCATGATTCAATTCATGATTCATTTCATGATTCATGATTCATTTCATGATTCATGATTTAATTCATGATTAATGATTCATGATGCAATTCATGATTCATGATGCAATTCATGATTCATGATTCAATTCATGATTCATAATTCAATTCATGTTTCATGATTTGATTCATGATTCATGATTCAATTCATGATTCATGATTCAATTCATGATTCATGATTTAATTCATGATTCATGATTCATGATTCATGATTCGATTCATGATTCATGATTCAATTCATGCTTCATGATTCATAATTCATGATTCGATTCATGATTCATGATTCGATTCATGATTCATGATTTAATTCATGATTCATGATTCAATTCATGATTCATGATTCGATTCATGATTCATGATTCGATTAATGATTCATGATTCAATTCATGATTCATGATTTAATTCATGATTCATGATTCATGATTCATGATTCGATTCATGATTCATGATTCAATTCATGCTTCATGATTCATAATTCATGATTCGATTCATGATTTATGATTCGATTCATGATTCATGATTTAATTCATGATTCATGATTCATGATTCAATTCATGATTCATGATTCGATTCATGATTCATGATTCAATTCATGATTTATGATTTATGATTCAATTTATGATTCAATTCATGATTCATGATTCATGATTCGATTCATGATTCATGATTCAATTCATGATTCATGATTTATTATTTAATTCATGATTCGAATCATGATTCATGATTCAATTCATGATTCATGATTCATGATTCAATTCATGATTCATGATTCATGATTCGATTCATGATTCATAATTCATGATTCATGATTTATGATTCAATTCATGATTTATGATTTATGATTCAATTTATGATTCATGATTCATGATTCGATTCATGATTCATAATTCATGATTCATGAATTATGATTCAATTCATGATTTATGATTTATGATTCAATTCATGATTCAATTCATGATTCATGATTCAATTCATGATTCATGATTCATGATTCGATTCATGATTCATGATTCAATTCATGATTCATGATTCATTATTTAATTCATGATTCATGATTCGATTCATGATTCATGATTCAATTCATGATTCATGATTCGATTCATGATTCATGATTCAATTCATGATTCATGATTCATTATTTAATTCATGATTCATGATTCGATTCATGATTCATGATTCAATTCATGATTCATGATTCGATTCATGATTGATGATTGATGATTCATGATTCATGATTCATGATTTATGATTCAATTCATGATTCATGATTCGATTCATGATTCATGATTGAATTCATGATTCATGATTTATGATTAAATTCATGATTCAATTCATGATTCATTTCATGATTCATGATTTGATTCATGATTCATGATTCATTATTCATGATTCATGATTCAATTTATGATTCATGATTCATGATTCGATTCATGATTCATAATTCATGATTCATGATTTATGATTCAATTCATGATTTATGATTTATGATTCAATTTATGATTCAATTCATGATTCATGATTCAATTCATGATTCATGATTCATGATTCGATTCATGATTCATGATTCAATTCATGATTCATGATTCATTATTTAATTCATGATTCATGATTCGATTCATGATTCATGATTCAATTCATGATTCATGATTCATGATTCAATTCATGATTCATGATTCATTATTCATGATTCAATTCATGAATCATGAGTCAATTCATGATTCATGATTCGATTCATGATTCATGATTCAATTGATGATTCATGATTTATGATTCAATTCATGATTGAATTGATGATTCATGATTCATGATTCAATTCATGATTCATGATTCATGATTCGATTCATGATTCATGATTCAATTGATGATTCATGATTTATGATTCAATTGATGATTCAATTCATGATTCATGATTCAATTCATGATTCATGATTCATTATTCAATTCATGATTCAATTGATGATTAATGATTCAATTCATGATTCATGATTCGATTCATGATTCATAATTCAATTCATGATTCATGATTTAATTCATGATTCATGATTTGATTCATGATTCATGATTCAATTCATGATTCTTTCATGATTCATGATTCAATTCATGATTCATTTCATGATTCATGATTCAATTCATGATTCATGATTCAATTCATGATTCATTTCATGATTCTTAATTTAATTCATGATTCATGATTCAATTCATAATTCATTTCATGATTCATGATTTAATTCATGATTCATGATTCATGATTCAATTCATGATTCATTTCATGATTTATGATTCATTTCATGATTCATGATTTAATTCATGATTAATGATTCATGATGCAATTCATGATTCATGATGCAATTCATGATTCATGATTCAATTCATGATTCATGATTCAATTCATGTTTCATGATTTGATTCATGATTCATGTTTCAATTTATGATTCATGATTCATGATTCAATTCATGATTCATGATTTAATTCATGATTCATGATTCATGATTCGATTCATGATTCATGATTCAATTCATGCTTCATGATTCATAATTCATGATTCGATTCATGATTCATGATTCGATTCATGATTCATGATTCATGATTTAATTCATGATTCATGATTTATGATTCAATTCATGATTCATGATTCGATTCATGATTCAATTGATGATTCATGATTCAATTCATGATTCAATTCATTATTCATGATTCAATTCATGATTCGAGATTCATGATTCGATTCATGATTCAATTCATGACTCATGATTCATGATTTGATTCATGATTTATGATTCATGATTCATGATTCAATTCATGATTCATGATTCATGATTCAATTCATGATTCATGATTCGATTCATAATTCATGATTCATGATTCAATTCATGATTCATGATTCATGATTCAATTCATGATTCATGATTCGATTCATAATTCATGATTCATGATTCGATTCATGATTTATGATTCATGATTCAATTCATGATTCATGATTTATGATTCAATTCATGATTCAATTCATTATTCATAATTGAATTCATGATTCGAGATTCATGATTCGATTCATGATTCATGATTCGATTCATGATTCATGATTCATGATTCATGATTCAATTCATGATTCATGATTCAATTCATGATTCATGATTCGATTCATGATTCTTTCATGATTCATGATTCAATTCATGATTCATTTCATGATTCATGATTCAATTCATGATTCATGATTCAATTCATGATTCATTTCATGATTCTTAATTTAATTCATGATTCATGATTCAATTCATAATTCATTTCATGATTCATGATTTAATTTATGATTCATGATTCATGATTCAATTCATGATTCATTTCATGATTCATGATTCATTTCATGATTCATGATTTAATTCATGATTAATGATTCATGATGCAATTCATGATTCATGATGCAATTCATGATTCATGATTCAATTCATGATTCATGATTCAATTCATGTTTCCATGATTTGATTCATGATTCATGTTTCAATTTATGATTCATGATTCATGATTCAATTCATGATTCATGATTTAATTCATGATTCATGATTCATGATTCGATTCATGATTCATCATTCAATTCATGCTTCATGATTCATAATTCATGATTCGATTCATGATTCATGATTCGATTCATGATTCATGATTCATGATTTAATTCATGATTCATGATTTATGATTCAATTCATGATTCATGATTCGATTCATGATTCAATTGATGATTCATGATTCAATTCATGATTCAATTCATTATTCATGATTGAATTCATGATTCGAGATTCATGATTCGATTCATGATTCAATTCATGACTCATGATTCATGATTCGATTCATGATTTATGATTCATGATTCATGATTCAATTCATGATTCATGATTCATGATTCAATTCATGATTCATGATTCGATTCATAATTCATGATTCATGATTCAATTCATGATTCATGATTCATGATTTAATTCATGATTCATGATTCGATTCATAATTCATGATTCATGATTCGATTCATGATTTATGATTCATGATTCAATTCATGATTCATGATTTATGATTCAATTCATGATTCAATTCATTATTCATAATTGAATTCATGATTCGAGATTCATGATTCGATTCATGATTCATGATTCGATTCATGATTCATGATTCATAATTTATGATTCGATTCATGATTCATGATTCATGATTCATGATTCAATTCATGATTCATGATTCAATTCATGATTCATGATTCGATTCATGATTCATGATTCGATTCATGATTCATGATTCATGATTCAATTCATGATTCATGATTCGATTCATGATTCATGATTCAATTCATGATTTATGATTCAATTTATGATTCAATTCATGATTCATGATTCAATTCATGATTCATGATTCGATTCATGATTCATGATTCAATTCATGATTCATTATTCATTATTTAATTCATGATTTATGATTTAATTTATGATTCAATTCATGATTTATGATTCATGATTCGATTCATGATTCATGATTCAATTCATGATTTATTATTTATGATTCAATTTATGATTGAATTCATGATTCATGATTCAATTCATGATTCATGATTCAGGATTCGATTAATGATTCATGATTCAATTCATGATTCATGATTCATGATTCAATTCATGATTCATGATCAATTCATGATTCATGATTCAATTCATGATTCATGATTCAATTCATGATTCATGATTCGATTCATGATTCATGATTCATGATTCATGATTCATGATTTATGATTCAATTCATGATTCATGATAAGATTCATGATTCAATTCATGATTCATGATTTATGATTAAATTCATGATTCAATTCATGATTCATTTCATGATGCATGATTTGATTCATGATTCATGATTCATGAATCGATTCATGATTCATGATTTGATTCATGATTCTTAATTCATGATTTATGATTCAATTCATGATTCATGATTCAATTCATGATTCATGATTCATGATTCGATTCATGATTTTTAATTCATGATTCATGATTTATGATTCAATTCATGATTTATGATTTATGATTCAATTTATGATTCAATTCATGATTCATTATTCAATTCATGATTCATGATTCAATTCATGATTCATGATTCATGATTCGATTCATGATTCATGATTCAATTCATGATTCATGATTCATTATTTAATTCATGATTCATGATTCAATTCATGATTCATGATTCAATTGCAAGTAAGATAAAATAAATTTCATGATTCATGATTCAATCATTATTCATGATTCATTCATGATTCATGATTCATGATTCATGATTCATGTTCGATTCATGATCTCATGATTCATGATTCATAATTCAATTGATGATTCATGATTTATGATTCAATTCATGATTCAATTCATGATTCATGATTCAATTCATGATTCAATTGATGATTCATGATTCAATTCATGATTCATGATTCATGATTCGATTCATGATTCATGATTCAATTCATGATTCAATTGATGATTCATGATTCAATTCATGATTCATGATTCATGATTCGAATCATGATTCATGATTCAATTCATGATTCAATTGATGATTCATGATTCAATTCATGATTCATGATTCATGATTCGAATCATGATTCATGATTCAATTCATGATTCATGATTCATGATTCAATTCATGATTCATGATTCATGATTCGATTCATGATTCATAATTCATGATTCATGATTTATGATTACAATTCATGATTTATGATTTATGATTCAATTTATGATTCATGATTCATGATTCGATCATGATTCAATTCATGATTCAATTCATGATTCATGATTCAATTCATGATTCAATTGATGATTCATGATTCAATTCATGATTCAATTCATGATTCAATTCATGATTCATGATTCAATTCATGATTCAATTGATGATTCATGATTCAATTCATGATTCATGATTCATGATTCGAATCATGATTCATGATTCAATTCATGATTCATGATTCATGGATTCAATTCATGATTCATGATTCATGATTCGATTCATGATTCATAATTCATGATTCATGATTTATGATTCAATTCATGATTTATGATTTATGATTCAATTTATGATTCATGATTCATGATTCGATTCATGATTCATAATTCATGATTCATGATTTATGATTCAATTCATGATTTATGATTCAATTTATGATTCAATTCATGATTCATGATTCAATTCATGATTCATGATTCATTAATTCGATCATAATTCATGATTCAATTCATGATTCATGATTCATTATTTAATTCATGATTCATGATTCGATTCATGATTCATGATTCAATTCATGATTCATGATTCATGATTCAATTCATGATTCATGATTCATTATCATGATTCAATTCATGAATCATGAGTCAATTCATGATTCATGATTCGATTCATGATTCATGATTCAATTGATGATTCATGATTTATGATTCAATTCATGATTCAATTGATGATTCATGATTCATGATTCAATTCATGATTCATGATTCGATTCATGATTCATGATTCAATTGATGATCATGATTTATGATTCAATTGATGATTCAATTCATGATTCATGATTCAATTCATGATTCATGATTCATGATTCAATTCATGATTCAATTGAGGATTAATGATTCAATTCATGATTCATGATTCATGATTCGATTCATGATTCATGATTCAATTCATGATTCATGATTTAATTCATGATTCATGATTTGATTCATGATTCATGATTCAATTCATGATTCATTTCATGATTCATGATTCAATTCATGATTCATTTCATGAATTATGATTCATTTCATGATTCATGATTTAATTCATGATTCATGATTCATGATTCATGATTCAATTCATGATTCATGATTCATGATTCAATTCATGATTCATGATTCGATTCATAATTCATGATTCATGATTCGATCATGATTTATGATTCATGATTCAATTCATGATTCATGATTCGATTCATAATTCATGATTCATGATTCGATTCATGATTTATGATTCATGATTCAATTCATGATTCATGATTTATGATTCAATTCATGATTCAATTCATTATTCATGATTCAATTCTGATTCGAGATTCATGATTCGATTCATGATTCATGATTCATGATTCGATTCATGATTCATGATTCGATTCATGATTCATGATTCATAATTTATGATTTGATTCATGATTCATGATTCATGATTCATGATTCAATTCATGATTCATGATTCAATTCATGATTCATGATTCAATTCATGATTCATGATTCGATTCATGATTCATGATTCATGATTCATGATTCGATTCATGATCATGATTCATGATTCAATTCATGATTCATGATTCAATTCATGATTCATGATTCAATTCATGATTTATGATTTATGATTCAATTCATGATTAATGATTCAATTCAAGATTCATGATTCTATTCATGATTCTTGATTCAATTCATGATTCATGATTCAATTCATGATTGATTTCATGATTCATGATTCAATTCATGATTCATGATTCAATTTATGATTCATGATTCATGATTCATGATTCATGATTCAATTCATGATTTATGATTCAATTCATGATTCGATTCATGATTCATTATTCATGATTCGATTCATGATTCATGGTTCATGATTCAATTCATGATTCATGATTCGATTCATGATTCATGATTCAATTCATGATTTTGATTTATGATTCAATTTATGATTCAATTTATGATTCATGATTCAATTCATGATTCATGATTCGATTCATGATTCATGATTCAATTCATGATTCATGATTCATTATTTAATTCATGATTTATGATTTAATTTATGATTCAATTCATGATTCATGATTCATGATTCGATTCATGATTCATGATTCAATTCATGATTTATTATTTATGATTCAATTTATGATTCAATTCATGATTCATAATTCAATTCATGATTCATGATTCAGGATTCGATTCATGATTCATGATTCAATTCATGATTCATGATTCATGATTCAATTCATGATTCAATTCATGATTCAATTCATGATTCATGATTCATGATTCATGATTCAATTCATGATTCATGATTCAATTCATGATTCATGATTCGATTCATGATTCATGATTCATGATTCATGATTCATGATTTATGATTCAATTCATGATTCATAATTCAATCATGATTCATGATTCAATTCATGATTCATGATTTATGATTAAATTCATGATTCAATTCATGATTCATTTCATGATTCATGATTTGATTCATGATTCATGATTCATGAATCGTTTCATGATTCATGATTTGATTCATGATTCTTAATTCATGATTTATGATTCAATTGATGATTCATGATTTATGATTCAATCATGATTCATGAATCGATTCATGATTCATGATTCGATTCATGATTCATGATTCATGATTCATTATTCATGATTCATGATTCAATTCATGATTCATGATTCATGATTCGATTCATGATTCATAATTCATGATTCATGATTTATGATTCAATTCATGATTTATGATTTATGATTCAATTTATGATTCAATTCATGATTCATGATTCAATTCATGATTCATGATTCATGATTCGATTCATGATTCATGATTCAATTCATGATTCATGATTCATTATTTAATTCATGATTCATGATTCGATTCACGATTCATGATTCAATTCATGATTCATGATTCATGATTCAATTCATGATTCATGATTCATTATGCATGATTCATGATTCATGATTCGATTCATGATTCATGATTCAATTCATGATTCATGATTCATTATTTAATTCATGATTCATGATTCGATTCACGATTCATGATTCAATTCATGATTCATGATTCATGATTCAATTCATGATTCATGATTCATTATGCATGATTCATGATTCAATTGATGATTCATGATTTATGATTCAATTGATGATTGAATTGATGATTCATGATTCATGATTCAATTCATGATTCATGATTCATGATTCGATTCATGATTCATGATTCAATTGATATTCATGATTTATGATTCAATTGATGATTCAATTCATGATTCATGATTCAATTCATGATTCATGATTCATGATTCGATCATGATTCATGATTCAATTCATGATTGAATTGATGATTAATGATTTATTTCATGATTCATGATTCAATTCATGATTCATTTCATGATTCATGATTCAATTCATGATTCATGATTTAATTTATGATTAATGATTTGATTCATGATTCATGATTCAATTCATGATTCATTTCATGATTCATGATTCAATTCATGATTCATTTCATGATTCATGATTCAATTCATGATTCACGATTCATGATTCAATTCATGATTCATTTCATGATTCATGATTTTAATTCATGATTCATGATTCATGATTCAATTCATGATTCATTTCATGATTCATGATTCATTTCATGATTCATGATTTAATTCATGATTAATGATTCATGATGCAATTCATGATTCATGATGCAATTCATGATTCATGATTCAATTCATGATTCATGATTCAATTCATGTTTCATGATTTGATTCATGATTCATGATTCAATTCATGATTCATGATTCATGATTCAATTCATGATTCATGATTTAATTCATGATTCATGATTCATGATTCATGATTCGATTCATGATTCATGATTCAATTCATGCTTCATGATTCATAATTCATGATTCGATTCATGATTCATGATTCGATTCATGATTCATGATTTAATTCATGATTCATGATTCATGATTCAATTCATGATTCATGATTCGATTCATGATTCATGATTCAATTCATGATTCATGATTTAATTCATGATTCATGATTCATGATTCATGATTCGATTCATGATTCATGATTTAATTCATGATTCATGATTCATGATTCAATTCATGATTCATGATTCGATTCATGATTCATGATTCAATCATTGATTTATGATTTATGATTCAATTTATGATTCAATTCATGATTCATGATTCATGATTCGATTCATGATTCATGATTCGATTCATGATTCATAATTCATGATTCATGATTTATGATTCAATTCATGATTTATGATTTATGATTCAATTTATGATTCATGATTCATGATTCGATTCATGATTCATAATTCATGATTCATGAATTATGATTCAATTCATGATTTATGATTTATGATTCAATTTATGATTCAATTCATGATTCATGATTCAATTCATGATTCATGATTCATGATTCGATTCATGATTCATGATTCAATTCATGATTCATGATTCATTATTTAATTCATTAATCATGATTCGATTCATGATTCATGATTCAATTCATGATTCATGATTCGATTCATGATTCATGATTCAATTCATGATTCATGATTCATTATTTAATTCATGATTCATGATTCGATTCATGATTCATGATTCAATTCATGATTCATGATTCGATTCATGATTGATGATTCATGATTCATGATTCATGATTCATGATTTATGATTCAATTCATGATTCATGATTCGATTCATGATTCATGATTGAATTCATGATTCATGATTTATGATTAAATTCATGATTCAATTCATGATTCATTTCATGATTCATGATTTGATTCATGATTCATGATTCATTATTCATGATTCATGATTCAATTTATGATTCATGATTTATGATTCAATTCATGATTTATGATTTATGATTCAATTTATGATTCAATTCATGATTCATGATTCAATTCATGATTCATGATTCATGATTCGATTCATGATTCATGATTCAATTCATGATTCATGATTCATTATTTAATTCATGATTCATGATTCGATTCATGATTCATGATTCAATTCATGATTCATGATTCATGATTCAATTCATGATTCATGATTCATTATTCATGATTCAATTCATGAATCATGAGTCAATTCATGATTCATGATTCGATTCATGATTCATGATTCAATTCATGATTCTTTCATGATTCATGATTCAATTCATGATTCATTTCATGATTCATGATTCAATTCATGATTCATGATTCAATTCATGATTCATTTCATGATTCTTAATTCAATTCATGATTCATGATTCAATTCATATTCATTTCATGATTCATGATTTAATTCATGATTCATGATTCATAATTCAATTCATGATTCATGATTCAATTCATGATTCATTCATGATTCATGATTCATTTCATGATTCATGATTTAATTCATGATTAATGATTCATGATGCAATTCATGATTCATGATGCAATTCATGATTCATGATTCAATTCATGATTCATGATTTAATTCATGTTTCATGATTTGATTCATGATTCATGATTCAATTCATGATTCATGATTCATGATTCAATTCATGATTCATGATTTAATTCATGATTCATGATTCATGATTCATGATTCGATTCATGATTCATGATTCAATTTCATGCTTCATGATTCATAATTCATGATTCGATTCATGATTCATGATTCTGATTCATGATTCATGATTCATGATTTAATTCATGATTCATGATTTATGATTCAATTCATGATTCATGATTCGATCATGATTTATGATTCAATTCATGATTTATGATTTATGATTCAATTTATGATTCAATTCATGATTCATGATTCATGATTCGATTCATGATTCATGATTCAATTCATGATTCATGATTTATTATTAATTCATGATTCGATTCATGATTCATGATTTAATTCATGATTCATGATTTATGATTCAATTCATGATTCGATTCATGATTTATGATTCAATTCATGATTTATGATTTATGATTCAATTTATGATTCAATTCATGATTCATGATTCATGATTCGATCATGATTCATAATTCATGATTCATGATTTATGATTCAATTGATGATTTATGATTTATGATTCAATTTATGATTCATGATTCATGATTCGATTCATGATTCATAATTCATGATTCATGATTTATGATTCAATTCATGATTTATGATTTATGATTCAATTATGATTCAATTCATGATTCATGATTCAATTCATGATTCATGATTCATGATTCGA
>NW_027448526.1:0-34125 GCF_038048845.1 Mixophyes fleayi
TCAAGAGAAAGGGAGACCAGAGTGTAAAAAAGCGTTGTTTTTGGACGGCAATGAAGAAATGACTGTTTTGCGATTTCTCTTGCTCAGAAAGACTTAGAAAGTTGATAATTGTGGGCAATGTTAGAAATGTCATGAGAAACAAGAATTATGTAAAAGAATTGATCTAAGTCATTGTTTCCAAGAGAAAGGGAGACCGGAGTGTAAAAAAGCGTTGTTTTTGGACGGCAATGAAGAAATGACTATGTTTTGCGATTTCTCCTGCTCAGAAAGACTTAGAAAGTTGATAATTGTGGGCAATGTAAGAAATGTCATGAGAAACAAGAATTATGTAAAAGAATTGATGTAAGTCATTGTTTCCAAGAGAAAGGGAGACCGGAGTGTAAAAAAGCGTTGTTTTTGGACGGCAATGAAGAAATGACTGTTTTGCGATTTCTCTTGCTCAGAAAGACTTAGAAAGTTGACAATTGTGGGCAATGTTAGAAATGTCATGAGAAACAAGAATTATGTAAAAGAATTGATGTAAGTCATTGTTTCCAAGAGAAAGGGAGACCGGAGTGTAAAAAAGCGTTGTTTTTGGACGGCAATGAAGAAATGACTATGTTTTGCGATTTCTCCTGCTCAGAAAGACTTAGAAAGTTGATAATTGTGGGCAATGTAAGAAATGTCATGAGAAACAAGAATTATGTAAAAGAATTGATGTAAGTCATTGTTTCCAAGAGAAAGGGAGACCGGAGTGTAAAAAAGCGTTGTTTTTGGACGGCAATGAAGAAATGACTGTTTTGCGATTTCTCTTGCTCAGAAAGACTTAGAAAGTTGATAATTGTGGGCAATGTTAGAAATGTCATGAGAAACAAGAATTATGTAAAAGAATTGATGTAAGTCATTGTTTCCAAGAGAAAGGGAGACAGGAGTGTAAAAAAGCGTTGTTTTTGGACGGCAATGAAGAAATGACTATGTTTTGCGATTTCTCTTGCTCAGAAAGACTTAGAAAGTTGATAATTGTGGGCAATGTTAGAAATGTCATGAGAAACAAGAATTATGTAAAATAATTGATGTAAGTCATTGTTTCCAAGAGAAAGGGAGACAGGAGTGTAAAAAAGCGTTGTTTTTGGACGGCAATGAAGAAATGACTATGTTTTGCGATTTCTCCTGCTCAGAAAGACTTAGAAAGTTGATAATTGTGGGCAATGTTAGAAATGTCATGAGAAACAAGAATTATGTAAAAGAATTGATGTAAGTCATTGTTTCCAAGAGAAAGGGAGACCGGGGTGTAAAAAAGCATTGTTTTTGGACAGCAATGAAGAAATGACTGTTTTGCGATTTCTCTTGCTCAGAAAGACTTAGAAAGTTGATAATTGTGGGCAATGTTAGAAATGTCATGAGAAACAAGAATTATGTAAAAGAATTGATGTAAGTCCTTGTTTCCAAGAGAAAGGGAGACCGGAGTGTAAAAAAGCGTTGTTTTTGGACGGCAATGAAGAAATGACTGTTTTGCGATTTCTCTTGCTCAGAAAGACTTAGAAAGTTGATAATTGTGGGCAATGTTAGAAATGTCATGAGAAACAAGAATTATGTAAAAGAATTGATGTAAGTCATTGTTTCCAAGAGAAAGGGAGACCGGAGTGTAAAAAAGCGTTGCTTTTGGACGGCAATGAAGAAATGACTGTTTTGCGATTTCTCTTGCTCAGAAAGACTTAGAAAGTTGATAATTGTGGGCAATGTAAGAAATGTCATGAGAAACAAGAATTATGTAAAAGAATTGATGTAAGTCATTGTTTCCAAGAGAAAGGGAGACCGGAGTGTAAAAAAGCGTTGTTTTTGGACGCCAATGAAGAAATGACTATGTTTTGCGATTTCTCCTGCTCAGAAAGACTTAGAAAGTTGATAATTGTGGGCAATGTTAGAAATGTCATGAGAAACAAGAATTATGTAAAAGAATTGATGTATGTCATTGTTTACAAGAGAAAGGGAGACCGGAGTGTAAAAAAGCGTTGTTTTTGGACGGCAATGAAGAAATGACTGTTTTGCGATTTCTCTTGCTCAGAAAGACTTAGAAAGTTGATAATTGTGGGCAATGTTAGAAATGTCATGAGAAACAAGAATTATGTAAAAGAATTGATGTAAGTCATTGTTTCCAAGAGAAAGGGAGACCGGAGTGTAAAAAAGCGTTGTTTTTGGACGCCAATGAAGAAATGACTATGTTTTGCGATTTCTCCTGCTCAGAAAGACTTAGAAAGTTGATAATTGTGGGCAATGTAAGAAATGTCATGAGAAACAAGAATTATGTAAAAGAATTGATGTAAGTCATTGTTTCCAAGAGAAAGGGAGACCGGAGTGTAAAAAAGCGTTGTTTTTGGACGGCAATGAAGAAATGACTGTTTTGCGATTTCTCTTGCTCAGAAAGACTTAGAAAGTTGATAATTGTGGGCAATGTTAGAAATGTCATGAGAAACAAGAATTATGTAAAAGAATTGATGTAAGTCATTGTTTCCAAGAGAAAGGGAGACCGGAGTGTAAAAAAGCGTTGTTTTTGGACGGCAATGAAGAAATAACTATGTTTTGCGATTTCTCCTGCTCAGAAAGACTTAGAAAGTTGATAATTGTGGGCAATGTAAGAAATGTCATGAGAAACAAGAATTATGTAAAAGAATTGATGTAAGTCATTGTTTCCAAGAGAAAGGGAGACAGGAGTGTAAAAAAGCGTTGTTTTTGGACGCCAATGAAGAAATGACTCTTTTGCGATTTCTCTTGCTCAGAAAGACTTAGAAAGTTGATAATTGTGGGCAATGTTAGAAATGTCATGAGAAACAAGAATTATGTAAAAGAATTGATGTATGTCATTGTTTACAAGAGAAAGGGAGACCGGAGTGTAAAAAAGCGTTGTTTTTGGACGGCAATGAAGAAATGACTGTTTTGCGATTTCTCTTGCTCAGAAAGACTTAGAAAGTTGATAATTGTGGGCAATGTTAGAAATGTCATGAGAAACAAGAATTATGTAAAAGAATTGATGTAAGTCATTGTTTCCAAGAGAAAGGGAGACCGGAGTGTAAAAAAGCGTTGTTTTTGGACGCCAATGAAGAAATGACTATGTTTTGCGATTTCTCCTGCTCAGAAAGACTTAGAAAGTTGATAATTGTGGGCAATGTAAGAAATGTCATGAGAAACAAGAATTATGTAAAAGAATTGATGTAAGTCATTGTTTCCAAGAGAAAGGGAGACCGGAGTGTAAAAAAGCGTTGTTTTTGGACGGCAATGAAGAAATGACTGTTTTGCGATTTCTCTTGCTCAGAAAGACTTAGAAAGTTGATAATTGTGGGCAATGTTAGAAATGTCATGAGAAACAAGAATTATGTAAAAGAATTGATGTAAGTCATTGTTTCCAAGAGAAAGGGAGACCGGAGTGTAAAAAAAGCGTTGTTTTTGGACGGCAATGAAGAAATAACTATGTTTTGCGATTTCTCCTGCTCAGAAAGACTTAGAAAGTTGATAATTGTGGGCAATGTAAGAAATGTCATGAGAAACAAGAATTATGTAAAAGAATTGATGTAAGTCATTGTTTCCAAGAGAAAGGGAGACAGGAGTGTAAAAAAGCGTTGTTTTTGGACGCCAATGAAGAAATGACTCTTTTGCGATTTCTCTTGCTCAGAAAGACTTAGAAAGTTGATAATTGTGGGCAATGTTAGAAATGTCATGAGAAACAAGAATTATGTAAAATAATTGATGTAAGTCATTGTTTCCAAGAGAAAGGGAGACAGGAGTGTAAAAAAGCGTTGTTTTTGGACGGCAATGAAGAAATGACTATGTTTTGCGATTTCTCCTGCTCAGAAAGACTTAGAAAGTTGATAATTGTGGGCAATGTTAGAAATGTCATGAGAAACAAGAATTATGTAAAAGAATTGATGTAAGTCATTGTTTCCAAGAGAAAGGGAGACAGGAGTGTAAAAAAGCGTTGTTTTTGGACGGCAATGAAGAAATGACTATGTTTTGCGATTTCTCCTGCTCAGAAAGACTTAGAAAGTTGATAATTGTGGGCAATGTTAGAAATGTCATGAGAAACAAGAATTATGTAAAAGAATTGATGTAAGTCATTGTTTCCAAGAGAAAGGGAGACCGGGGTGTAAAAAAGCATTGTTTTTGGACAGCAATGAAGAAATGACTGTTTTGCGATTTCTCTTGCTCAGAAAGACTTAGAAAGTTGATAATTGTGGGCAATGTTAGAAATGTCATGAGAAACAAGAATTATGTAAAAGAATTGATGTAAGTCATTGTTTCCAAGAGAAAGGGAGACCGGAGTGTAAAAAAGCGTTGTTTTTGGACGGCAATGAAGAAATGACTGTTTTGCGATTTCTCTTGCTCAGAAAGACTTAGAAAGTTGATAATTGTGGGCAATGTTAGAAATGTCATGAGAAACAAGAATTATGTAAAAGAATTGATGTTAGTCATTGTTTCCAAGAGAAAGGGAGACAGGAGTGTAAAAAAGCGTTGTTTTTGGACGGCAATGAAGAAATGACTATGTTTTGCGATTTCTCCTGCTCCGAAAGACTTAGAAAGTTGATAATTGTGGGCAATGTAAGAAATGTCATGAGAAACAAGAATTATGTAAAAGAATTGATGTAAGTCATTGTTTCCAAGAGAAAGGGAGACCGGAGTGTAAAAAAGCGTTGCTTTTGGACGGCAATGAAGAAATGACTGTTTTGCGATTTCTCTTGCTCAGAAAGACTTAGAAAGTTGATAATTGTGGGCAATGTAAGAAATGTCATGAGAAACAAGAATTATGTAAAAGAATTGATGTAAGTCATTGTTTCCAAGAGAAAGGGAGACCGGAGTGTAAAAAAGCGTTGTTTTTGGACGCCAATGAAGAAATGACTATGTTTTGCGATTTCTCCTGCTCAGAAAGACTTAGAAAGTTGATAATTGTGGGCAATGTTAGAAATGTCATGAGAAACAAGAATTATGTAAAAGAATTGATGTATGTCATTGTTTACAAGAGAAAGGGAGACCGGAGTGTAAAAAAGCGTTGTTTTTGGACGGCAATGAAGAAATGACTGTTTTGCGATTTCTCTTGCTCAGAAAGACTTAGAAAGTTGATAATTGTGGGCAATGTTAGAAATGTCATGAGAAACAAGAATTATGTAAAAGAATTGATGTAATTCATTGTTTCCAAGAGAAAGGGAGACCGGAGTGTAAAAAAGCGTTGTTTTTGGACGGCAATGAAGAAATGACTATGTTTTGCGATTTCTCCTGCTCAGAAAGACTTAGAAAGTTGATAATTGTGGGCAATGTAAGAAATGTCATGAGAAACAAGAATTATGTAAAGGAATTGATGTAAGTCATTGTTTCCAAGAGAAAGGGAGACCGGAGTGTAAAAAAGCGTTGTTTTTGGACGGCAATGAAGAAATGACTGTTTTGCGATTTCTCTTGCTCAGAAAGACTTAGAAAGTTGATAATTGTGGGCAATGTTAGAAATGTCATGAGAAACAAGAATTATGTAAAAGAATTGATGTAAGTCATTGTTTCGAAGAGAAAGGGAGACCGGAGTGTAAAAAAGCGTTGTTTTTGGACGGCAATGAAGAAATGACTGTTTTGCGATTTCTCTTGCTCAGAAAGACTTAGAAAGTTGATAATTGTGGGCAATGTTAGAAATGTCATGAGAAACAAGAATTATGTAAAAGAATTGATGTTAGTCATTGTTTCCAAGAGAAAGGGAGACAGGAGTGTAAAAAAGCGTTGTTTTTGGACGCCAATGAAGAAATGACTATGTTTTGCGATTTCTCCTGCTCAGAAAGACTTAGAAAGTTGATAATTGTGGGCAATGTTAGAAATGTCATGAGAAACAAGAATTATGTAAAAGAATTGATGTATGTCATTGTTTACAAGAGAAAGGGAGACCGGAGTGTAAAAAAGCGTTGTTTTTGGACGGCAATGAAGAAATGACTGTTTTGCGATTTCTCTTGCTCAGAAAGACTTAGAAAGTTGATAATTGTGGGCAATGTTAGAAATGTCATGAGAAACAAGAATTATGTAAAAGAATTGATGTAAGTCATTGTTTCCAAGAGAAAGGGAGACCGGAGTGTAAAAAAGCGTTCTTTTTGGACGGCAATGAAGAAATGACTATGTTTTGCGATTTCTCCTGCTCAGAAAGACTTAGAAAGTTGATAATTGTGGGCAATGTAAGAAATGTCATGAGAAACAAGAATTATGTAAAAGAATTGATGTAAGTCATTGTTTCCAAGAGAAAGGGAGACCGGAGTGTAAAAAAGCGTTGTTTTTGGACGGCAATGAAGAAATGACTATGTTTTGCGATTTCTCTTGCTCAGAAAGACTTAGAAAGTTGATAATTGTGGGCAATGTTAGAAATGTCATGAGAAACAAGAATTATGTAAAATAATTGATGTAAGTCATTGTTTCCAAGAGAAAGGGAGACAGGAGTGTAAAAAAGCGTTGTTTTTGGACGGCAATGAAGAAATGACTATGTTTTGCGATTTCTCCTGCTCAGAAAGACTTAGAAAGTTGATAATTGTGGGCAATGTTAGAAATGTCATGAGAAACAAGAATTATGTAAAAGAATTGATGTAAGTCATTGTTTCCAAGAGAAAGGGAGACCGGGGTGTAAAAAAGCATTGTTTTTGGACAGCAATGAAGAAATGACTGTTTTGCGATTTCTCTTGCTCAGAAAGACTTAGAAAGTTGATAATTGTGGGCAATGTTAGAAATGTCATGAGAAACAAGAATTATGTAAAAGAATTGATGTAAGTCCTTGTTTCCAAGAGAAAGGGAGACCGGAGTGTAAAAAAGCGTTGTTTTTGGACGGCAATGAAGAAATGACTGTTTTGCGATTTCTCTTGCTCAGAAAGACTTAGAAAGTTGATAATTGTGGGCAATGTTAGAAATGTCATGAGAAACAAGAATTATGTAAAAGAATTGATGTAAGTCATTGTTTCCAAGAGAAAGGGAGACCGGAGTGTAAAAAAGCGTTGCTTTTGGACGGCAATGAAGAAATGACTGTTTTGCGATTTCTCTTGCTCAGAAAGACTTAGAAAGTTGATAATTGTGGGCAATGTAAGAAATGTCATGAGAAACAAGAATTATGTAAAAGAATTGATGTAAGTCATTGTTTCCAAGAGAAAGGGAGACCGGAGTGTAAAAAAGCGTTGTTTTTGGACGCCAATGAAGAAATGACTATGTTTTGCGATTTCTCCTGCTCAGAAAGACTTAGAAAGTTGATAATTGTGGGCAATGTTAGAAATGTCATGAGAAACAAGAATTATGTAAAAGAATTGATGTATGTCATTGTTTACAAGAGAAAGGGAGACCGGAGTGTAAAAAAGCGTTGTTTTTGGACGGCAATGAAGAAATGACTGTTTTGCGATTTCTCTTGCTCAGAAAGACTTAGAAAGTTGATAATTGTGGGCAATGTTAGAAATGTCATGAGAAACAAGAATTATGTAAAAGAATTGATGTAAGTCATTGTTTCCAAGAGAAAGGGAGACCGGAGTGTAAAAAAGCGTTGTTTTTGGACGCCAATGAAGAAATGACTATGTTTTGCGATTTCTCCTGCTCAGAAAGACTTAGAAAGTTGATAATTGTGAGCAATGTAAGAAATGTCATGAGAAACAAGAATTATGTAAAAGAATTGATGTAAGTCATTGTTTCCAAGAGAAAGGGAGACCGGAGTGTAAAAAAGCGTTGTTTTTGGACGGCAATGAAGAAATGACTGTTTTGCGATTTCTCTTGCTCAGAAAGACTTAGAAAGTTGATAATTGTGGGCAATGTTAGAAATGTCATGAGAAACAAGAATTATGTAAAAGAATTGATGTAAGTCATTGTTTCCAAGAGAAAGGGAGACCGGAGTGTAAAAAAGCGTTGTTTTTGGACGGCAATGAAGAAATGACTATGTTTTGCGATTTCTCCTGCTCAGAAAGACTTAGAAAGTTGATAATTGTGGGCAATGTTAGAAATGTCATGAGAAACAAGAATTATGTAAAAGAATTGATGTAAGTCATTGTTTCCAAGAGAAAGGGAGACCGGGGTGTAAAAAAGCATTGTTTTTGGACAGCAATGAAGAAATGACTGTTTTGCGATTTCTCTTGCTCAGAAAGACTTAGAAAGTTGATAATTGTGGGCAATGTTAGAAATGTCATGAGAAACAAGAATTATGTAAAAGAATTGATGTAAGTCATTGTTTCCAAGAGAAAGGGAGACCGGAGTGTAAAAAAGCGTTGTTTTTGGACGGCAATGAAGAAATGACTGTTTTGCGATTTCTCTTGCTCAGAAAGACTTAGAAAGTTGATAATTGTGGGCAATGTTAGAAATGTCATGAGAAACAAGAATTATGTAAAAGAATTGATGTTAGTCATTGTTTCCAAGAGAAAGGGAGACAGGAGTGTAAAAAAGCGTTGTTTTTGGACGGCAATGAAGAAATGACTATGTTTTGCGATTTCTCCTGCTCCGAAAGACTTAGAAAGTTGATAATTGTGGGCAATGTAAGAAATGTCATGAGAAACAAGAATTATGTAAAAGAATTGATGTAAGTCATTGTTTCCAAGAGAAAGGGAGACCGGAGTGTAAAAAAGCGTTGCTTTTGGACGGCAATGAAGAAATGACTGTTTTGCGATTTCTCTTGCTCAGAAAGACTTAGAAAGTTGATAATTGTGGGCAATGTAAGAAATGTCATGAGAAACAAGAATTATGTAAAAGAATTGATGTAAGTCATTGTTTCCAAGAGAAAGGGAGACCGGAGTGTAAAAAAGCGTTGTTTTTGGACGCCAATGAAGAAATGACTATGTTTTGCGATTTCTCCTGCTCAGAAAGACTTAGAAAGTTGATAATTGTGGGCAATGTTAGAAATGTCATGAGAAACAAGAATTATGTAAAAGAATTGATGTATGTCATTGTTTACAAGAGAAAGGGAGACCGGAGTGTAAAAAAGCGTTGTTTTTGGACGGCAATGAAGAAATGACTGTTTTGCGATTTCTCTTGCTCAGAAAGACTTAGAAAGTTGATAATTGTGGGCAATGTTAGAAATGTCATGAGAAACAAGAATTATGTAAAAGAATTGATGTAAGTCATTGTTTCCAAGAGAAAGGGAGACCGGAGTGTAAAAAAGCGTTGTTTTTGGACGGCAATGAAGAAATGACTGTTTTGCGATTTCTCTTGCTCAGAAAGACTTAGAAAGTTGATAATTGTGGGCAATGTTAGAAATGTCATGAGAAACAAGAATTATGTAAAAGAATTGATGTAAGTCATTGTTTCCAAGAGAAAGGGAGACCGGAGTGTAAAAAAGCGTTGTTTTTGGACGGCAATGAAGAAATGACTATGTTTTGCGATTTCTCCTGCTCAGAAAGACTTAGAAAGTTGATAATTGTGGGCAATGTAAGAAATGTCATGAGAAACAAGAATTATGTAAAAGAATTGATGTAAGTCATTGTTTCCAAGAGAAAGGGAGACCGGAGTGTAAAAAAGCGTTGTTTTTGGACGGCAATGAAGAAATGACTGTTTTGCGATTTCTCTTGCTCAGAAAGACTTAGAAAGTTGACAATTGTGGGCAATGTTAGAAATGTCATGAGAAACAAGAATTATGTAAAAGAATTGATGTAAGTCATTGTTTCCAAGAGAAAGGGAGACCGGAGTGTAAAAAAGCGTTGTTTTTGGACGGCAATGAAGAAATGACTATGTTTTGCGATTTCTCCTGCTCAGAAAGACTTAGAAAGTTGATAATTGTGGGCAATGTAAGAAATGTCATGAGAAACAAGAATTATGTAAAAGAATTGATGTAAGTCATTGTTTCCAAGAGAAAGGGAGACCGGAGTGTAAAAAAGCGTTGTTTTTGGACGGCAATGAAGAAATGACTGTTTTGCGATTTCTCTTGCTCAGAAAGACTTAGAAAGTTGATAATTGTGGGCAATGTTAGAAATGTCATGAGAAACAAGAATTATGTAAAAGAATTGATGTAAGTCATTGTTTCCAAGAGAAAGGGAGACAGGAGTGTAAAAAAGCGTTGTTTTTGGACGGCAATGAAGAAATGACTATGTTTTGCGATTTCTCTTGCTCAGAAAGACTTAGAAAGTTGATAATTGTGGGCAATGTTAGAAATGTCATGAGAAACAAGAATTATGTAAAATAATTGATGTAAGTCATTGTTTCCAAGAGAAAGGGAGACAGGAGTGTAAAAAAGCGTTGTTTTTGGACGGCAATGAAGAAATGACTATGTTTTGCGATTTCTCCTGCTCAGAAAGACTTAGAAAGTTGATAATTGTGGGCAATGTTAGAAATGTCATGAGAAACAAGAATTATGTAAAAGAATTGATGTAAGTCATTGTTTCCAAGAGAAAGGGAGACCGGGGTGTAAAAAAGCATTGTTTTTGGACAGCAATGAAGAAATGACTGTTTTGCGATTTCTCTTGCTCAGAAAGACTTAGAAAGTTGATAATTGTGGGCAATGTTAGAAATGTCATGAGAAACAAGAATTATGTAAAAGAATTGATGTAAGTCCTTGTTTCCAAGAGAAAGGGAGACCGGAGTGTAAAAAAGCGTTGTTTTTGGACGGCAATGAAGAAATGACTGTTTTGCGATTTCTCTTGCTCAGAAAGACTTAGAAAGTTGATAATTGTGGGCAATGTTAGAAATGTCATGAGAAACAAGAATTATGTAAAAGAATTGATGTAAGTCATTGTTTCCAAGAGAAAGGGAGACCGGAGTGTAAAAAAGCGTTGCTTTTGGACGGCAATGAAGAAATGACTGTTTTGCGATTTCTCTTGCTCAGAAAGACTTAGAAAGTTGATAATTGTGGGCAATGTAAGAAATGTCATGAGAAACAAGAATTATGTAAAAGAATTGATGTAAGTCATTGTTTCCAAGAGAAAGGGAGACCGGAGTGTAAAAAAGCGTTGTTTTTGGACGCCAATGAAGAAATGACTATGTTTTGCGATTTCTCCTGCTCAGAAAGACTTAGAAAGTTGATAATTGTGGGCAATGTTAGAAATGTCATGAGAAACAAGAATTATGTAAAAGAATTGATGTATGTCATTGTTTACAAGAGAAAGGGAGACCGGAGTGTAAAAAAGCGTTGTTTTTGGACGGCAATGAAGAAATGACTGTTTTGCGATTTCTCTTGCTCAGAAAGACTTAGAAAGTTGATAATTGTGGGCAATGTTAGAAATGTCATGAGAAACAAGAATTATGTAAAAGAATTGATGTAAGTCATTGTTTCCAAGAGAAAGGGAGACCGGAGTGTAAAAAAGCGTTGTTTTTGGACGCCAATGAAGAAATGACTATGTTTTGCGATTTCTCCTGCTCAGAAAGACTTAGAAAGTTGATAATTGTGGGCAATGTAAGAAATGTCATGAGAAACAAGAATTATGTAAAAGAATTGATGTAAGTCATTGTTTCCAAGAGAAAGGGAGACCGGAGTGTAAAAAAGCGTTGTTTTTGGACGGCAATGAAGAAATGACTGTTTTGCGATTTCTCTTGCTCAGAAAGACTTAGAAAGTTGATAATTGTGGGCAATGTTAGAAATGTCATGAGAAACAAGAATTATGTAAAAGAATTGATGTAAGTCATTGTTTCCAAGAGAAAGGGAGACCGGAGTGTAAAAAAGCGTTGTTTTTGGACGGCAATGAAGAAATGACTATGTTTTGCGATTTCTCCTGCTCAGAAAGACTTAGAAAGTTGATAATTGTGGGCAATGTAAGAAATGTCATGAGAAACAAGAATTATGTAAAAGAATTGATGTAAGTCATTGTTTCCAAGAGAAAGGGAGACAGGAGTGTAAAAAAGCGTTGTTTTTGGACGCCAATGAAGAAATGACTCTTTTGCGATTTCTCTTGCTCAGAAAGACTTAGAAAGTTGATAATTGTGGGCAATGTTAGAAATGTCATGAGAAACAAGAATTATGTAAATTAATTGATGTAAGTCATTGTTTCCAAGAGAAAGGGAGACAGGAGTGTAAAAAAGCGTTGTTTTTGGACGGCAATGAAGAAATGACTATGTTTTGCGATTTCTCCTGCTCAGAAAGACTTAGAAAGTTGATAATTGTGGGCAATGTTAGAAATGTCATGAGAAACAAGAATTATGTAAAAGAATTGATGTAAGTCATTGTTTCCAAGAGAAAGGGAGACCGGGGTGTAAAAAAGCATTGTTTTTGGACAGCAATGAAGAAATGACTGTTTTGCGATTTCTCTTGCTCAGAAAGACTTAGAAAGTTGATAATTGTGGGCAATGTTAGAAATGTCATGAGAAACAAGAATTATGTAAAAGAATTGATGTAAGTCATTGTTTCCAAGAGAAAGGGAGACCGGAGTGTAAAAAAGCGTTGTTTTTGGACGGCAATGAAGAAATGACTGTTTTGCGATTTCTCTTGCTCAGAAAGACTTAGAAAGTTGATAATTGTGGGCAATGTTAGAAATGTCATGAGAAACAAGAATTATGTAAAAGAATTGATGTTAGTCATTGTTTCCAAGAGAAAGGGAGACAGGAGTGTAAAAAAGCGTTGTTTTTGGACGGCAATGAAGAAATGACTATGTTTTGCGATTTCTCCTGCTCCGAAAGACTTAGAAAGTTGATAATTGTGGGCAATGTAAGAAATGTCATGAGAAACAAGAATTATGTAAAAGAATTGATGTAAGTCATTGTTTCCAAGAGAAAGGGAGACCGGAGTGTAAAAAAGCGTTGCTTTTGGACGGCAATGAAGAAATGACTGTTTTGCGATTTCTCTTGCTCAGAAAGACTTAGAAAGTTGATAATTGTGGGCAATGTTAGAAATGTCATGAGAAACAAGAATTATGTAAAAGAATTGATGTAAGTCATTGTTTCCAAGAGAAAGGGAGACCGGAGTGTAAAAAAGCGTTGCTTTTGGACGGCAATGAAGAAATGACTGTTTTGCGATTTCTCTTGCTCAGAAAGACTTAGAAAGTTGATAATTGTGGGCAATGTAAGAAATGTCATGAGAAACAAGAATTATGTAAAAGAATTGATGTAAGTCATTGTTTCCAAGAGAAAGGGAGACCGGAGTGTAAAAAAGCGTTGTTTTTGGACGCCAATGAAGAAATGACTATGTTTTGCGATTTCTGCTGCTCAGAAAGACTTAGAAAGTTGATAATTGTGGGCAATGTTAGAAATGTCATGAGAAACAAGAATTATGTAAAAGAATTGATGTATGTCATTGTTTACAAGAGAAAGGGAGACCGGAGTGTAAAAAAGCGTTGTTTTTGGACGGCAATGAAGAAATGACTGTTTTGCGATTTCTCTTGCTCAGAAAGACTTAGAAAGTTGATAATTGTGGGCAATGTTAGAAATGTCATGAGAAACAAGAATTATGTAAAAGAATTGATGTAAGTCATTGTTTCCAAGAGAAAGGGAGACCGGAGTGTAAAAAAGCGTTGTTTTTGGACGCCAATGAAGAAATGACTATGTTTTGCGATTTCTCCTGCTCAGAAAGACTTAGAAAGTTGATAATTGTGGGCAATGTAAGAAATGTCATGAGAAACAAGAATTATGTAAAAGAATTGATGTAAGTCATTGTTTCCAAGAGAAAGGGAGACCGGAGTGTAAAAAAGCGTTGTTTTTGGACGGCAATGAAGAAATGACTGTTTTGCGATTTCTCTTGCTCAGAAAGACTTAGAAAGTTGATAATTGTGGGCAATGTTAGAAATGTCATGAGAAACAAGAATTATGTAAAAGAATTGATGTAAGTCATTGTTTCCAAGAGAAAGGGAGACCGGAGTGTAAAAAAGCGTTGTTTTTGGACGGCAATGAAGAAATGACTATGTTTTGCGATTTCTCCTGCTCAGAAAGACTTAGAAAGTTGATAATTGAGGGCAATGTAAGAAATGTCATGAGAAACAAGAATTATGTAAAAGAATTGATGTAAGTCATTGTTTCCAAGAGAAAGGGAGACAGGAGTGTAAAAAAGCGTTGTTTTTGGACGCCAATGAAGAAATGACTCTTTTGCGATTTCTCTTGCTCAGAAAGACTTAGAAAGTTGATAATTGTGGGCAATGTTAGAAATGTCATGAGAAACAAGAATTATGTAAATTAATTGATGTAAGTCATTGTTTCCAAGAGAAAGGGAGACAGGAGTGTAAAAAAGCGTTGTTTTTGGACGGCAATGAAGAAATGACTATGTTTTGCGATTTCTCCTGCTCAGAAAGACTTAGAAAGTTGATAATTGTGGGCAATGTTAGAAATGTCATGATAAACAAGAATTATGTAAAAGAATTGATGTAAGTCATTGTTTCCAAGAGAAAGGGAGACCGGGGTGTAAAAAAGCATTGTTTTTGGACAGCAATGAAGAAATGACTGTTTTGCGATTTCTCTTGCTCAGAAAGACTTAGAAAGTTGATAATTGTGGGCAATGTTAGAAATGTCATGAGAAACAAGAATTATGTAAAAGAATTGATGTAAGTCATTGTTTCCAAGAGAAAGGGAGACCGGAGTGTAAAAAAGCGTTGTTTTTGGACGGCAATGAAGAAATGACTGTTTTGCGATTTCTCTTGCTCAGAAAGACTTAGAAAGTTGATAATTGTGGGCAATGTTAGAAATGTCATGAGAAACAAGAATTATGTAAAAGAATTGATGTTAGTCATTGTTTCCAAGAGAAAGGGAGACAGGAGTGTAAAAAAGCGTTGTTTTTGGACGGCAATGAAGAAATGACTATGTTTTGCGATTTCTCCTGCTCCGAAAGACTTAGAAAGTTGATAATTGTGGGCAATGTAAGAAATGTCATGAGAAACAAGAATTATGTAAAAGAATTGATGTAAGTCATTGTTTCCAAGAGAAAGGGAGACCGGAGTGTAAAAAAGCGTTGCTTTTGGACGGCAATGAAGAAATGACTGTTTTGCGATTTCTCTTGCTCAGAAAGACTTAGAAAGTTGATAATTGTGGGCAATGTAAGAAATGTCATGAGAAACAAGAATTATGTAAAAGAATTGATGTAAGTCATTGTTTCCAAGAGAAAGGGAGACCGGAGTGTAAAAAAGCGTTGTTTTTGGACGCCAATGAAGAAATGACTATGTTTTGCGATTTCTCCTGCTCAGAAAGACTTAGAAAGTTGATAATTGTGGGCAATGTTAGAAATGTCATGAGAAACAAGAATTATGTAAAAGAATTGATGTATGTCATTGTTTACAAGAGAAAGGGAGACCGGAGTGTGAAAAAGCGTTGTTTTTGGACGGCAATGAAGAAATGACTGTTTTGCGATTTCTCTTGCTCAGAAAGACTTAGAAAGTTGATAATTGTGGGCAATGTTAGAAATGTCATGAGAAACAAGAATTATGTAAAAGAATTGATGTAAGTCATTGTTTCCAAGAGAAAGGGAGACCGGAGTGTAAAAAAGCGTTGTTTTTGGACGGCAATGAAGAAATGACTATGTTTTGCGATTTCTCCTGCTCAGAAAGACTTAGAAAGTTGATAATTGTGGGCAATGTAAGAAATGTCATGAGAAACAAGAATTATGTAAAGGAATTGATGTAAGTCATTGTTTCCAAGAGAAAGGGAGACCGGAGTGTAAAAAAGCGTTGTTTTTGGACGGCAATGAAGAAATGACTGTTTTGCGATTTCTCTTGCTCAGAAAGACTTAGAAAGTTGATAATTGTGGGCAATGTTAGAAATGTCATGAGAAACAAGAATTATGTAAAAGAATTGATGTAAGTCATTGTTTCGAAGAGAAAGGGAGACCGGAGTGTAAAAAAGCGTTGTTTTTGGACGGCAATGAAGAAATGACTGTTTTGCGATTTCTCTTGCTCAGAAAGACTTAGAAAGTTGATAATTGTGGGCAATGTTAGGAATGTCATGAGAAACAAGAATTATGTAAAAGAATTGATGTTAGTCATTGTTTCCAAGAGAAAGGGAGACAGGAGTGTAAAAAAGCGTTGTTTTTGGACGCCAATGAAGAAATGACTATGTTTTGCGATTTCTCCTGCTCAGAAAGACTTAGAAAGTTGATAATTGTGGGCAATGTTAGAAATGTCATGAGAAACAAGAATTATGTAAAAGAATTGATGTATGTCATTGTTTACAAGAGAAAGGGAGACCGGAGTGTAAAAAAGCGTTGTTTTTGGACGGCAATGAAGAAATGACTGTTTTGCGATTTCTCTTGCTCAGAAAGACTTAGAAAGTTGATAATTGTGGGCAATGTTAGAAATGTCATGAGAAACAAGAATTATGTAAAAGAATTGATGTAAGTCATTGTTTCCAAGAGAAAGGGAGACCGGAGTGTAAAAAAGCGTTGTTTTTGGACGGCAATGAAGAAATGACTATGTTTTGCGATTTCTCCTGCTCAGAAAGACTTAGAAAGTTGATAATTGTGGGCAATGTAAGAAATGTCATGAGAAACAAGAATTATGTAAAAGAATTGATGTAAGTCATTGTTTCCAAGAGAAAGGGAGACCGGAGTGCAAAAAAGCGTTGTTTTTGGACGGCAATGAAGAAATGACTATGTTTTGCGATTTCTCTTGCTCAGAAAGACTTAGAAAGTTGATAATTGTGGGCAATGTTAGAAATGTCATGAGAAACAAGAATTATGTAAAATAATTGATGTAAGTCATTGTTTCCAAGAGAAAGGGAGACAGGAGTGTAAAAAAGCGTTGTTTTTGGACGGCAATGAAGAAATGACTATGTTTTGCGATTTCTCCTGCTCAGAAAGACTTAGAAAGTTGATAATTGTGGGCAATGTTAGAAATGTCATGAGAAACAAGAATTATGTAAAAGAATTGATGTAAGTCATTGTTTCCAAGAGAAAGGGAGACCGGGGTGTAAAAAAGCATTGTTTTTGGACAGCAATGAAGAAATGACTGTTTTGCGATTTCTCTTGCTCAGAAAGACTTAGAAAGTTGATAATTGTGGGCAATGTTAGAAATGTCATGAGAAACAAGAATTATGTAAAAGAATTGATGTAAGTCCTTGTTTCCAAGAGAAAGGGAGACCGGAGTGTAAAAAAGCGTTGTTTTTGGACGGCAATGAAGAAATGACTGTTTTGCGATTTCTCTTGCTCAGAAAGACTTAGAAAGTTGATAATTGTGGGCAATGTTAGAAATGTCATGAGAAACAAGAATTATGTAAAAGAATTGATGTAAGTCATTGTTTCCAAGAGAAAGGGAGACCGGAGTGTAAAAAAGCGTTGCTTTTGGACGGCAATGAAGAAATGACTGTTTTGCGATTTCTCTTGCTCAGAAAGACTTAGAAAGTTGATAATTGTGGGCAATGTAAGAAATGTCATGAGAAACAAGAATTATGTAAAAGAATTGATGTAAGTCATTGTTTCCAAGAGAAAGGGAGACCGGAGTGTAAAAAAGCGTTGTTTTTGGACGCCAATGAAGAAATGACTATGTTTTGCGATTTCTCCTGCTCAGAAAGACTTAGAAAGTTGATAATTGTGGGCAATGTTAGAAATGTCATGAGAAACAAGAATTATGTAAAAGAATTGATGTATGTCATTGTTTACAAGAGAAAGGGAGACCGGAGTGTAAAAAAGCGTTGTTTTTGGACGGCAATGAAGAAATGACTGTTTTGCGATTTCTCTTGCTCAGAAAGACTTAGAAAGTTGATAATTGTGGGCAATGTTAGAAATGTCATGAGAAACAAGAATTATGTAAAAGAATTGATGTAAGTCATTGTTTCCAAGAGAAAGGGAGACCGGAGTGTAAAAAAGCGTTGTTTTTGGACGCCAATGAAGAAATGACTATGTTTTGCGATTTCTCCTGCTCAGAAAGACTTAGAAAGTTGATAATTGTGGGCAATGTAAGAAATGTCATGAGAAACAAGAATTATGTAAAAGAATTGATGTAAGTCATTGTTTCCAAGAGAAAGGGAGACCGGAGTGTAAAAAAGCGTTGTTTTTGGACGGCAATGAAGAAATGACTGTTTTGCGATTTCTCTTGCTCAGAAAGACTTAGAAAGTTGATAATTGTGGGCAATGTTAGAAATGTCATGAGAAACAAGAATTATGTAAAAGAATTGATGTAAGTCATTGTTTCCAAGAGAAAGGGAGACCGGAGTGTAAAAAAGCGTTGTTTTTGGACGGCAATGAAGAAATGACTATGTTTTGCGATTTCTCCTGCTCAGAAAGACTTAGAAAGTTGATAATTGTGGGCAATGTAAGAAATGTCATGAGAAACAAGAATTATGTAAAAGAATTGATGTAAGTCATTGTTTCCAAGAGAAAGGGAGACAGGAGTGTAAAAAAGCGTTGTTTTTGGACGCCAATGAAGAAATGACTCTTTTGCGATTTCTCTTGCTCAGAAAGACTTAGAAAGTTGATAATTGTGGGCAATGTTAGAAATGTCATGAGAAACAAGAATTATGTAAAATAATTGATGTAAGTCATTGTTTCCAAGAGAAAGGGAGACAGGAGTGTAAAAAAGCGTTGTTTTTGGACGGCAATGAAGAAATGACTATGTTTTGCGATTTCTCCTGCTCAGAAAGACTTAGAAAGTTGATAATTGTGGGCAATGTTAGAAATGTCATGAGAAACAAGAATTATGTAAAAGAATTGATGTAAGTCATTGTTTCCAAGAGAAAGGGAGACCGGGGTGTAAAAAAGCATTGTTTTTGGACAGCAATGAAGAAATGACTGTTTTGCGATTTCTCTTGCTCAGAAAGACTTAGAAAGTTGATAATTGTGGGCAATGTTAGAAATGTCATGAGAAACAAGAATTATGTAAAAGAATTGATGTAAGTCATTGTTTCCAAGAGAAAGGGAGACCGGAGTGTAAAAAAGCGTTGTTTTTGGACGGCAATGAAGAAATGACTGTTTTGCGATTTCTCTTGCTCAGAAAGACTTAGAAAGTTGATAATTGTGGGCAATGTTAGAAATGTCATGAGAAACAAGAATTATGTAAAAGAATTGATGTTAGTCATTGTTTCCAAGAGAAAGGGAGACAGGAGTGTAAAAAAGCGTTGTTTTTGGACGGCAATGAAGAAATGACTATGTTTTGCGATTTCTCCTGCTCCGAAAGACTTAGAAAGTTGATAATTGTGGGCAATGTAAGAAATGTCATGAGAAACAAGAATTATGTAAAAGAATTGATGTAAGTCATTGTTTCCAAGAGAAAGGGAGACCGGAGTGTAAAAAAGCGTTGCTTTTGGACGGCAATGAAGAAATGACTGTTTTGCGATTTCTCTTGCTCAGAAAGACTTAGAAAGTTGATAATTGTGGGCAATGTAAGAAATGTCATGAGAAACAAGAATTATGTAAAAGAATTGATGTAAGTCATTGTTTCCAAGAGAAAGGGAGACCGGAGTGTAAAAAAGCGTTGTTTTTGGACGCCAATGAAGAAATGACTATGTTTTGCGATTTCTCCTGCTCAGAAAGACTTAGAAAGTTGATAATTGTGGGCAATGTTAGAAATGTCATGAGAAACAAGAATTATGTAAAAGAATTGATGTATGTCATTGTTTACAAGAGAAAGGGAGACCGGAGTGTAAAAAAGCGTTGTTTTTGGACGGCAATGAAGAAATGACTGTTTTGCGATTTCTCTTGCTCAGAAAGACTTAGAAAGTTGATAATTGTGGGCAATGTTAGAAATGTCATGAGAAACAAGAATTATGTAAAAGAATTGATGTAAGTCATTGTTTCCAAGAGAAAGGGAGACCGGAGTGTAAAAAAGCGTTGTTTTTGGACGGCAATGAAGAAATGACTATGTTTTGCGATTTCTCCTGCTCAGAAAGACTTAGAAAGTTGATAATTGTGGGCAATGTAAGAAATGTCATGAGAAACAAGAATTATGTAAAGGAATTGATGTAAGTCATTGTTTCCAAGAGAAAGGGAGACCGGAGTGTAAAAAAGCGTTGTTTTTGGACGGCAATGAAGAAATGACTGTTTTGCGATTTCTCTTGCTCAGAAAGACTTAGAAAGTTGATAATTGTGGGCAATGTTAGAAATGTCATGAGAAACAAGAATTATGTAAAAGAATTGATGTAAGTCATTGTTTCGAAGAGAAAGGGAGACCGGAGTGTAAAAAAGCGTTGTTTTTGGACGGCAATGAAGAAATGACTGTTTTGCGATTTCTCTTGCTCAGAAAGACTTAGAAAGTTGATAATTGTGGGCAATGTTAGAAATGTCATGAGAAACAAGAATTATGTAAAAGAATTGATGTTAGTCATTGTTTCCAAGAGAAAGGGAGACAGGAGTGTAAAAAAGCGTTGTTTTTGGACGCCAATGAAGAAATGACTATGTTTTGCGATTTCTCCTGCTCAGAAAGACTTAGAAAGTTGATAATTGTGGGCAATGTTAGAAATGTCATGAGAAACAAGAATTATGTAAAAGAATTGATGTATGTCATTGTTTACAAGAGAAAGGGAGACCGGAGTGTAAAAAAGCGTTGTTTTTGGACGGCAATGAAGAAATGACTGTTTTGCGATTTCTCTTGCTCAGAAAGACTTAGAAAGTTGATAATTGTGGGCAATGTTAGAAATGTCATGAGAAACAAGAATTATGTAAAAGAATTGATGTAAGTCATTGTTTCCAAGAGAAAGGGAGACCGGAGTGTAAAAAAGCGTTGTTTTTGGACGGCAATGAAGAAATGACTATGTTTTGCGATTTCTCCTGCTCAGAAAGACTTAGAAAGTTGATAATTGTGGGCAATGTAAGAAATGTCATGAGAAACAAGAATTATGTAAAAGAATTGATGTAAGTCATTGTTTCCAAGAGAAAGGGAGACCGGAGTGTAAAAAAGCGTTGTTTTTGGACGGCAATGAAGAAATGACTATGTTTTGCGATTTCTCCTGCTCAGAAAGACTTAGAAAGTTGATAATTGTGGGCAATGTAAGAAATGTCATGAGAAACAAGAATTATGTAAAAGAATTGATGTAAGTCATTGTTTCCAAGAGAAAGGGAGACCGGAGTGTAAAAAAGCGTTGTTTTTGGACGGCAATGAAGAAATGACTGTTTTGCGATTTCTCTTGCTCAGAAAGACTTAGAAAGTTGATAATTGTGGGCAATGTTAGAAATGTCATGAGAAACAAGAATTATGTAAAAGAATTGATGTAAGTCATTGTTTCCAAGAGAAAGGGAGACAGGAGTGTAAAAATGCGTTGTTTTTGGACGGCAATGAAGAAATGACTATGTTTTGCGATTTCTCCTGCTCAGAAAGACTTAGAAAGTTGATAATTGTGGGCAATGTAAGAAATGTCATGAGAAACAAGAATTATGTAAAAGAATTGATGTAAGTCATTGTTTCCAAGAGAAAGGGAGACAGGAGTGTAAAAAAGCGTTGTTTTTGGACGGCAATGAAGAAATGACTATGTTTTGCGATTTCTCCTGCTCAGAAAGACTTAGAAAGTTGATAATTGTGGGCAATGTTAGAAATGTCATGAGAAACAAGAATTATGTAAAAGAATTGATTTAAGTCATTGTTTCCAAGAGAAAGGGAGACCGGAGTGTAAAAAAGCATTGTTTTTGGACGGCAATGAAGAAATGACTGTTTTGCGATTTCTCTTGCTCAGAAAGACTTAGAAAGTTGATAATTGTGGGCAATGTTAGAAATGTCATGAGAAACAAGAATTATGAAAAAGAATTGATGTAAGTCATTGTTTCCAAGAGAAAGGGAGACCGGAGTGTAAAAAAGCGTTGTTTTTGGACGCCAATGAAGAAATGACTATGTTTTGCGATTTCTCCTGCTCAGAAAGACTTAGAAAGTTGATAATTGTGGGCAATGTAAGAAATGTCATGAGAAACAAGAATTATGTAAAAGAATTGATGTAAGTCATTGTTTCCAAGAGAAAGGGAGACAGGAGTGTAAAAAAGCGTTGTTTTTGGACGCCAATGAAGAAATGACTGTTTTGCGATTTCTCTTGCTCAGAAAGACTTAGAAAGTTGATAATTGTGGGCAATGTTAGAAATGTCATGAGAAACAAGAATTATGTAAAAGAATTGATGTAAGTCATTGTTTCCAAGAGAAAGGGAGACCGGAGTGTAAAAAAGCGTTGTTTTTGGACGGCAATGAAAAAATGACTATGTTTTGCGATTTCTCCTGCTCAGAAAGACTTAGAAAGTTGATAATTGTGGGCAATGTTAGAAATGTCATGAGAAACAAGAATTATGTAAAAGAATTGATGTATGTCATTGTTTCCAAGAGAAAGGGAGACCGGAGTGTAAAAAAGCTTTGCTTTTGGACGGCAATGAAGAAATGACTGTTTTGCGATTTCTCTTGCTCAGAAAGACTTAGAAAGTTGATAATTGTGGGCAATGTTAGAAATGTCATGAGAAACAAGAATTATGTAAAAGAATTGATGTAAGTCATTGTTTCCAAGAGAAAGGGAGACAGGAGTGTAAAAAAGCGTTGTTTTTGGACGGCAATGAAGAAATGACTATGTTTTGCGATTTCTCCTGCTCAGAAAGACTTAGAAAGTTGATAATTGTGGGCAATGTAAGAAATGTCATGAGAAACAAGAATTATGTAAAAGAATTGATGTAAGTCATTGTTTCCAAGAGAAAGGGAGACCGGAGTGTAAAAAAGCGTTGTTTTTGGACGGCAATGAAGAAATGACTGTTTTGCGATTTCTCTTGCTCAGAAAGACTTAGAAAGTTGATAATTGTGGGCAATATTAGAAATGTCATGAGAAACAAGAATTATGTAAAAGAATTGATGTAAGTCATTGTTTCGAAGAGAAAGGGAGACCGGAGTGTAAAAAAGCGTTGTTTTTGGACGGCAATGAAGAAATGACTATGTTTTGCGATTTCTCCTGCTCAGAAAGACTTAGAAAGTTGATAATTGTGGGCAATGTAAGAAATGTCATGAGAAACAAGAATTATGTAAAAGAATTGATGTAAGTCATTGTTTCCAAGAGAAAGGGAGACCGGAGTGTAAAAAAGCGTTGTTTTTGGACGGCAATGAAGAAATGACTGTTTTGCGATTTCTCTTGCTCAGAAAGACTTAGAAAGTTGATAATTGTGGGCAATGTTAGAAATGTCATGAGAAACAAGAATTATGTAAAAGAATTGATGTATGTCATTGTTTCCAAGAGAAAGGGAGACCGGAGTGTAAAAAAGTGTTGTTTTTGGACGGCAATGAAGAAATGACTGTTTTGCGATTTCTCTTGCTCAGAAAGACTTAGAAAGTTGATAATTGTGGGCAATGTTAGAAATGTCATGAGAAACAAGAATTATGTAAAAGAATTGATGTAAGTCATTGTTTCCAAGAGAAAGGGAGACAGGAGTGTAAAAAAGCGTTGTTTTTGGACGGCAATGAAGAAATGACTATGTTTTGCGATTTCTCCTGCTCAGAAAGACTTAGAAAGTTGATAATTGTGGGCAATGTAAGAAATGTCATGAGAAACAAGAATTATGTAAAAGAATTGATGTAAGTCATTGTTTCCAAGAGAAAGGGAGACAGGAGTGTAAAAAAGCGTTGTTTTTGGACGCCAATGAAGAAATGACTCTTTTGCGATTTCTCTTGCTCAGAAAGACTTAGAAAGTTGATAATTGTGGGCAATGTTAGAAATGTCATGAGAAACAAGAATTATGCAAAAGAATTGATGTAAGTCATTGTTTCCAAGAGAAAGGGAGACCGGGGTGTAAAAAAGCATTGTTTTTGGACAGCAATGAAGAAATGACTGTTTTGCGATTTCTCTTGCTCAGAAAGACTTAGAAAGTTGATAATTGTGGGCAATGTTAGAAATGTCATGAGAAACAAGAATTATGTAAAAGAATTGATGTTAGTCATTGTTTCCAAGAGAAAGGGAGACAGGAGTGTAAAAAAGCGTTGTTTTTGGACGGCAATGAAGAAATGACTATGTTTTGCGATTTCTCCTGCTCAGAAAGACTTAGAAAGTTGATAATTGTGGGCAATGTAAGAAATGTCATGAGAAACAAGAATTATGTAAAAGAATTGATGTAAGTCATTGTTTCCAAGAGAAAGGGAGACCGGAGTGTAAAAAAGCGTTGCTTTTGGACGGCAATGAAGAAATGACTGTTTTGCGATTTCTCTTGCTCAGAAAGACTTAGAAAGTTGATAATTGTGGGCAATGTAAGAAATGTCATGAGAAACAAGAATTATGTAAAAGAATTGATGTAAGTCATTGTTTCCAAGAGAAAGGGAGACCGGAGTGTAAAAAAGCGTTGCTTTTGGACGGCAATGAAGAAATGACTGTTTTGCGATTTCTCTTGCTCAGAAAGACTTAGAAAGTTGATAATTGTGGGCAATGTTAGAAATGTCATGAAAAACAAGAATTATGTAAAAGAATTGATGTAAGTCATTGTTTCCAAGAGAAAGGGAGACCGGAGTGTAAAAAAGCGTTGTTTTTGGACGCCAATGAAGAAATGACTATGTTTTGCGATTTCTCCTGCTCAGAAAGACTTAGAAAGTTGATAATTGTGGGCAATGTTAGAAATGTCATGAGAAACAAGAATTATGTAAAAGAATTGATGTATGTCATTGTTTACAAGAGAAAGGGAGACCGGAGTGTAAAAAAGCGTTGTTTTTGGACGGCAATGAAGAAATGACTGTTTTGCGATTTCTCTTGCTCAGAAAGACTTAGAAAGTTGATAATTGTGGGCAATGTTAGAAATGTCATGAGAAACAAGAATTATGTAAAAGAATTGATGTAAGTCATTGTTTCCAAGAGAAAGGGAGACCGGAGTGTAAAAAAGCGTTGTTTTTGGACGGCAATGAAGAAATGACTATGTTTTGCGATTTCTCCTGCTCAGAAAGACTTAGAAAGTTGATAATTGTGGGCAATGTAAGAAATGTCATGAGAAACAAGAATTATGTAAAAGAATTGATGTAAGTCATTGTTTCCAAGAGAAAGGGAGACCGGAGTGTAAAAAAGCGTTGTTTTTGGACGGCAATGAAGAAATGACTATGTTTTGCGATTTCTCCTGCTCAGAAAGACTTAGAAAGTTGATAATTGTGGGCAATGTAAGAAATGTCATGAGAAACAAGAATTATGTAAAAGAATTGATGTAAGTCATTGTTTCCAAGAGAAAGGGAGACCGGAGTGTAAAAAAGCGTTGTTTTTGGACGGCAATGAAGAAATGACTGTTTTGCGATTTCTCTTGCTCAGAAAGACTTAGAAAGTTGATAATTGTGGGCAATGTTAGAAATGTCATGAGAAACAAGAATTATGTAAAAGAATTGATGTAAGTCATTGTTTCGAAGAGAAAGGGAGACCGGAGTGTAAAAAAGCGTTGTTTTTGGACGGCAATGAAGAAATGACTATGTTTTGCGATTTCTCCTGCTCAGAAAGACTTAGAAAGTTGATAATTGTGGGCAATGTAAGAAATGTCATGAGAAACAAGAATTATGTAAAAGAATTGATGTAAGTCATTGTTTCCAAGAGAAAGGGAGACCGGAGTGTAAAAAAGCGTTGTTTTTGGACGCCAATGAAGAAATGACTATGTTTTGCGATTTCTCCTGCTCAGAAAGACTTAGAAAGTTGATAATTGTGGGCAATGTTAGAAATGTCATGAGAAACAAGAATTATGTAAAAGAATTGATGTATGTCATTGTTTACAAGAGAAAGGGAGACCGGAGTGTAAAAAAGCGTTGTTTTTGGACGGCAATGAAGAAATGACTGTTTTGCGATTTCTCTTGCTCAGAAAGACTTAGAAAGTTGATAATTGTGGGCAATGTTAGAAATGTCATGAGAAACAAGAATTATGTAAAAGAATTGATGTAAGTCATTGTTTCCAAGAGAAAGGGAGACCGGAGTGTAAAAAAGCGTTGTTTTTGGACGGCAATGAAGAAATGACTATGTTTTGCGATTTCTCCTGCTCAGAAAGACTTAGAAAGTTGATAATTGTGGGCAATGTAAGAAATGTCATGAGAAACAAGAATTATGTAAAAGAATTGATGTAAGTCATTGTTTCCAAGAGAAAGGGAGACCGGAGTGTAAAAAAGCGTTGTTTTTGGACGGCAATGAAGAAATGACTGTTTTGCGATTTCTCTTGCTCAGAAAGACTTAGAAAGTTGATAATTGTGGGCAATGTTAGAAATGTCATGAGAAACAAGAATTATGTAAAAGAATTGATGTAAGTCATTGTTTCGAAGAGAAAGGGAGACCGGAGTGTAAAAAAGCGTTGTTTTTGGACGGCAATGAAGAAATGACTATGTTTTGCGATTTCTCCTGCTCAGAAAGACTTAGAAAGTTGATAATTGTGGGCAATGTAAGAAATGTCATGAGAAACAAGAATTATGTAAAAGAATTGATGTAAGTCATTGTTTCCAAGAGAAAGGGAGACCGGAGTGTAAAAAAGCGTTGTTTTTGGACGGCAATGAAGAAATGACTGTTTTGCGATTTCTCTTGCTCAGAAAGACTTAGAAAGTTGATAATTGTGTGCAATGTTAGAAATGTCATGAGAAACAAGAATTATGTAAAAGAATTGATGTAAGTCATTGTTTCCAAGAGAAAGGGAGACAGGAGTGTAAAAAAGCGTTGTTTTTGGACGGCAATGAAGAAATGACTATGTTTTGCGATTTCTCCTGCTCAGAAAGACTTAGAAAGTTGATAATTGTGGGCAATGTTAGAAATGTCATGAGAAACAAGAATTATGTAAAAGAATTGATGTAAGTCATTGTTTTCAAGAGAAAGGGAGACCGGGCTGTAAAAAAGCATTGTTTTTGGACTGCAATGAAGAAATGACTGTTTTGCGATTTCTCTTGCTCAGAAAGACTTAGAAAGTTGATAATTGTGGGCAATGTTAGAAATGTCATGAGAAACAAGAATTATGTAAAAGAATTGATTTAAGTCATTGTTTCCAAGAGAAAGGGAGACCGGAGTGTAAAAAAGCGTTGTTTTTGGACGGCAATGAAGAAATGACTGTTTTGCGATTTCTCTTGCTCAGAAAGACTTAGAAAGTTGATAATTGTGGGCAATGTTAGAAATGTCATGAGAAACAAGAATTATGTAAAAGAATTGATGTAAGTCATTGTTTCCAAGAGAAAGGGAGACAGGAGTGTAAAAAAGCGTTGTTTTTGGACGGCAATGAAGAAATGACTGTTTTGCGATTTCTCTTGCTCAGAAAGACTTAGAAAGTTGATAATTGTGGGCAATATTAGAAATGTCATGAGAAACAAGAATTATGTAAAAGAATTGATGTAAGTCATTGTTTCGAAGAGAAAGGGAGACCGGAGTGTAAAAAAGCGTTGTTTTTGGACGGCAATGAAGAAATGACTATGTTTTGCGATTTCTCCTGCTCAGAAAGACTTAGAAAGTTGATAATTGTGGGCAATGTAAGAAATGTCATGAGAAACAAGAATTATGTAAAAGAATTGATGTAAGTCATTGTTTCCAAGAGAAAGGGAGACCGGAGTGTAAAAAAGCGTTGTTTTTGGACGGCAATGAAGAAATGACTGTTTTGCGATTTCTCTTGCTCAGAAAGACTTAGAAAGTTGATAATTGTGGGCAATGTTAGAAATGTCATGAGAAACAAGAATTATGTAAAAGAATTGATGTATGTCATTGTTTCCAAGAGAAAGGGAGACCGGAGTGTAAAAAAGTGTTGTTTTTGGACGGCAATGAAGAAATGACTGTTTTGCGATTTCTCTTGCTCAGAAAGACTTAGAAAGTTGATAATTGTGGGCAATGTTAGAAATGTCATGAGAAACAAGAATTATGTAAAAGAATTGATGTAAGTCATTGTTTCCAAGAGAAAGGGAGACAGGAGTGTAAAAAAGCGTTGTTTTTGGACGGCAATGAAGAAATGACTATGTTTTGCGATTTCTCCTGCTCAGAAAGACTTAGAAAGTTGATAATTGTGGGCAATGTAAGAAATGTCATGAGAAACAAGAATTATGTAAAAGAATTGATGTAAGTCATTGTTTCCAAGAGAAAGGGAGACAGGAGTGTAAAAAAGCGTTGTTTTTGGACGCCAATGAAGAAATGACTCTTTTGCGATTTCTCTTGCTCAGAAAGACTTAGAAAGTTGATAATTGTGGGCAATGTTAGAAATGTCATGAGAAACAAGAATTATGCAAAAGAATTGATGTAAGTCATTGTTTCCAAGAGAAAGGGAGACCGGGGTGTAAAAAAGCATTGTTTTTGGACAGCAATGAAGAAATGACTGTTTTGCGATTTCTCTTGCTCAGAAAGACTTAGAAAGTTGATAATTGTGGGCAATGTTAGAAATGTCATGAGAAACAA
Organism: Mixophyes fleayi; assembly: GCF_038048845.1. NCBI lineage: Eukaryota > Metazoa > Chordata > Amphibia > Anura > Limnodynastidae > Mixophyes > Mixophyes fleayi. Next base: position 28,075 of record NW_027448526.1, read on the forward strand.
GAATTATGTAAAAGAATTGATGTTAGTCATTGTTTCCAAGAGAAAGGGAGACAGGAGTGTAAAAAAGCGTTGTTTTTGGACGGCAATGAAGAAATGACTATGTTTTGCGATTTCTCCTGCTCAGAAAGACTTAGAAAGTTGATAATTGTGGGCAATGTAAGAAATGTCATGAGAAACAAGAATTATGTAAAAGAATTGATGTAAGTCATTGTTTCCAAGAGAAAGGGAGACCGGAGTGTAAAAAGCGTTGCTTTTGGACGGCAATGAAGAAATGACTGTTTTGCGATTTCTCTTGCTCAGAAAGACTTAGAAAGTTGATAATTGTGGGCAATGTTAGAAATGTCATGAAAAACAAGAATTATGTAAAAGAATTGATGTAAGTCATTGTTTCCAAGAGAAAGGGAGACCGGAGTGTAAAAAAGCGTTGTTTTTGGACGCCAATGAAGAAATGACTATGTTTTGCGATTTCTCCTGCTCAGAAAGACTTAGAAAGTTGATAATTGTGGGCAATGTTAGAAATGTCATGAGAAACAAGAATTATGTAAAAGAATTGATGTATGTCATTGTTTACAAGAGAAAGGGAGACCGGAGTGTAAAAAAGCGTTGTTTTTGGACGGCAATGAAGAAATGACTGTTTTGCGATTTCTCTTGCTCAGAAAGACTTAGAAAGTTGATAATTGTGGGCAATGTTAGAAATGTCATGAGAAACAAGAATTATGTAAAAGAATTGATGTAAGTCATTGTTTCCAAGAGAAAGGGAGACCGGAGTGTAAAAAAGCGTTGTTTTTGGACGGCAATGAAGAAATGACTATGTTTTGCGATTTCTCCTGCTCAGAAAGACTTAGAAAGTTGATAATTGTGGGCAATGTAAGAAATGTCATGAGAAACAAGAATTATGTAAAAGAATTGATGTAAGTCATTGTTTCCAAGAGAAAGGGAGACCGGAGTGTAAAAAAGCGTTGTTTTTGGACGGCAATGAAGAAATGACTATGTTTTGCGATTTCTCCTGCTCAGAAAGACTTAGAAAGTTGATAATTGTGGGCAATGTAAGAAATGTCATGAGAAACAAGAATTATGTAAAAGAATTGATGTAAGTCATTGTTTCCAAGAGAAAGGGAGACCGGAGTGTAAAAAAGCGTTGTTTTTGGACGGCAATGAAGAAATGACTGTTTTGCGATTTCTCTTGCTCAGAAAGACTTAGAAAGTTGATAATTGTGGGCAATGTTAGAAATGTCATGAGAAACAAGAATTATGTAAAAGAATTGATGTAAGTCATTGTTTCGAAGAGAAAGGGAGACCGGAGTGTAAAAAAGCGTTGTTTTTGGACGGCAATGAAGAAATGACTATGTTTTGCGATTTCTCCTGCTCAGAAAGACTTAGAAAGTTGATAATTGTGGGCAATGTAAGAAATGTCATGAGAAACAAGAATTATGTAAAAGAATTGATGTAAGTCATTGTTTCCAAGAGAAAGGGAGACCGGAGTGTAAAAAAGCGTTGTTTTTGGACGCCAATAAAGAAATGACTATGTTTTGCGATTTCTCCTGCTCAGAAAGACTTAGAAAGTTGATAATTGTGGGCAATGTTAGAAATGTCATGAGAAACAAGAATTATGTAAAAGAATTGATGTATGTCATTGTTTACAAGAGAAAGGGAGACCGGAGTGTAAAAAAGCGTTGTTTTTGGACGGCAATGAAGAAATGACTGTTTTGCGATTTCTCTTGCTCAGAAAGACTTAGAAAGTTGATAATTGTGGGCAATGTTAGAAATGTCATGAGAAACAAGAATTATGTAAAAGAATTGATGTAAGTCATTGTTTCCAAGAGAAAGGGAGACCGGAGTGTAAAAAAGCGTTGTTTTTGGACGGCAATGAAGAAATGACTATGTTTTGCGATTTCTCCTGCTCAGAAAGACTTAGAAAGTTGATAATTGTGGGCAATGTAAGAAATGTCATGAGAAACAAGAATTATGTAAAAGAATTGATGTAAGTCATTGTTTCCAAGAGAAAGGGAGACCGGAGTGTAAAAAAGCGTTGTTTTTGGACGGCAATGAAGAAATGACTGTTTTGCGATTTCTCTTGCTCAGAAAGACTTAGAAAGTTGATAATTGTGGGCAATGTTAGAAATGTCATGAGAAACAAGAATTATGTAAAAGAATTGATGTAAGTCATTGTTTCGAAGAGAAAGGGAGACCGGAGTGTAAAAAAGCGTTGTTTTTGGACGGCAATGAAGAAATGACTATGTTTTGCGATTTCTCCTGCTCAGAAAGACTTAGAAAGTTGATAATTGTGGGCAATGTAAGAAATGTCATGAGAAACAAGAATTATGTAAAAGAATTGATGTAAGTCATTGTTTCCAAGAGAAAGGGAGACCGGAGTGTAAAAAAGCGTTGTTTTTGGACGGCAATGAAGAAATGACTGTTTTGCGATTTCTCTTGCTCAGAAAGACTTAGAAAGTTGATAATTGTGTGCAATGTTAGAAATGTCATGAGAAACAAGAATTATGTAAAAGAATTGATGTAAGTCATTGTTTCCAAGAGAAAGGGAGACAGGAGTGTAAAAAAGCGTTGTTTTTGGACGGCAGAAGAAATGACTATGTTTTGCGATTTCTCCTGCTCAGAAAGACTTAGAAAGTTGATAATTGTGGGCAATGTTAGAAATGTCATGAGAAACAAGAATTATGTAAAAGAATTGATGTAAGTCATTGTTTTCAAGAGAAAGGGAGACCGGGCTGTAAAAAAGCATTGTTTTTGGACTGCAATGAAGAAATGACTGTTTTGCGATTTCTCTTGCTCAGAAAGACTTAGAAAGTTGATAATTGTGGGCAATGTTAGAAATGTCATGAGAAACAAGAATTATGTAAAAGAATTGATTTAAGTCATTGTTTCCAAGAGAAAGGGAGACCGGAGTGTAAAAAAGCGTTGTTTTTGGACGCCAATAAAGAAATGACTATGTTTTGCGATTTCTCCTGCTCAGAAAGACTTAGAAAGTTGATAATTGTGGGCAATGTTAGAAATGTCATGAGAAACAAGAATTATGTAAAAGAATTGATGTATGTCATTGTTTACAAGAGAAAGGGAGACCGGAGTGTAAAAAAGCGTTGTTTTTGGACGGCAATGAAGAAATGACTGTTTTGCGATTTCTCTTGCTCAGAAAGACTTAGAAAGTTGATAATTGTGGGCAATGTTAGAAATGTCATGAGAAACAAGAATTATGTAAAAGAATTGATGTAAGTCATTGTTTCCAAGAGAAAGGGAGACCGGAGTGTAAAAAAGCGTTGTTTTTGGACGGCAATGAAGAAATGACTATGTTTTGCGATTTCTCCTGCTCAGAAAGACTTAGAAAGTTGATAATTGTGGGCAATGTAAGAAATGTCATGAGAAACAAGAATTATGTAAAAGAATTGATGTAAGTCATTGTTTCCAAGAGAAAGGGAGACCGGAGTGTAAAAAAGCGTTGTTTTTGGACGGCAATGAAGAAATGACTGTTTTGCGATTTCTCTTGCTCAGAAAGACTTAGAAAGTTGATAATTGTGGGCAATGTTAGAAATGTCATGAGAAACAAGAATTATGTAAAAGAATTGATGTAAGTCATTGTTTCGAAGAGAAAGGGAGACCGGAGTGTAAAAAAGCGTTGTTTTTGGACGGCAATGAAGAAATGACTATGTTTTGCGATTTCTCCTGCTCAGAAAGACTTAGAAAGTTGATAATTGTGGGCAATGTAAGAAATGTCATGAGAAACAAGAATTATGTAAAAGAATTGATGTAAGTCATTGTTTCCAAGAGAAAGGGAGACCGGAGTGTAAAAAAGCGTTGTTTTTGGACGGCAATGAAGAAATGACTGTTTTGCGATTTCTCTTGCTCAGAAAGACTTAGAAAGTTGATAATTGTGTGCAATGTTAGAAATGTCATGAGAAACAAGAATTATGTAAAAGAATTGATGTAAGTCATTGTTTCCAAGAGAAAGGGAGACAGGAGTGTAAAAAAGCGTTGTTTTTGGACGGCAATGAAGAAATGACTATGTTTTGCGATTTCTCCTGCTCAGAAAGACTTAGAAAGTTGATAATTGTGGGCAATGTTAGAAATGTCATGAGAAACAAGAATTATGTAAAAGAATTGATGTAAGTCATTGTTTTCAAGAGAAAGGGAGACCGGGCTGTAAAAAAGCATTGTTTTTGGACTGCAATGAAGAAATGACTGTTTTGCGATTTCTCTTGCTCAGAAAGACTTAGAAAGTTGATAATTGTGGGCAATGTTAGAAATGTCATGAGAAACAAGAATTATGTAAAAGAATTGATTTAAGTCATTGTTTCCAAGAGAAAGGGAGACCGGAGTGTAAAAAAGCGTTGTTTTTGGACGGCAATGAAGAAATGACTGTTTTGCGATTTCTCTTGCTCAGAAAGACTTAGAAAGTTGATAATTGTGGGCAATGTTAGAAATGTCATGAGAAACAAGAATTATGTAAAAGAATTGATGTAAGTCATTGTTTCCAAGAGAAAGGGAGACAGGAGTGTAAAAAAGCGTTGTTTTTGGACGGCAATGAAGAAATGACTATGTTTTGCGATTTCTCCTGCTCAGAAAGACTTAGAAAGTTGATAATTGTGGGCAATGTAAGAAATGTCATGAGAAACAAGAATTATGTAAAAGAATTGATGTATGTCATTGTTTACAAGAGAAAGGGAGACCGGAGTGTAAAAAAGCGTTGTTTTTGGACGGCAATGAAGAAATGACTGTTTTGCGATTTCTCTTGCTCAGAAAGACTTAGAAAGTTGATAATTGTGGGCAATGTTAGAAATGTCATGAGAAACAAGAATTATGTAAAAGAATTGATGTAAGTCATTGTTTCCAAGAGAAAGGGAGACCGGAGTGTAAAAAAGCGTTGTTTTTGGACGGCAATGAAGAAATGACTATGTTTTGCGATTTCTCCTGCTCAGAAAGACTTAGAAAGTTGATAATTGTGGGCAATGTAAGAAATGTCATGAGAAACAAGAATTATGTAAAAGAATTGATGTAAGTCATTGTTTCCAAGAGAAAGGGAGACCGGATTGTAAAAAAGCGTTGTTTTTGGACGGCAATGAAGAAATGACTGTTTTGCGATTTCTCTTGCTCAGAAAGACTTAGAAAGTTGATAATTGTGGGCAATGTTAGAAATGTCATGAGAAACAAGAATTATGTAAAAGAATTGATGTAAGTCATTGTTTCGAAGAGAAAGGGAGACCGGAGTGTAAAAAAGCGTTGTTTTTGGACGGCAATGAAGAAATGACTATGTTTTGCGATTTCTCCTGCTCAGAAAGACTTAGAAAGTTGATAATTGTGGGCAATGTAAGAAATGTCATGAGAAACAAGAATTATGTAAAAGAATTGATGTAAGTCATTGTTTCCAAGAGAAAGGGAGACAGGAGTGTAAAAAAGCGTTGTTTTTGGACGGCAATGAAGAAATGACTATGTTTTGCGATTTCTCCTGCTCAGAAAGACTTAGAAAGTTGATAATTGTGGGCAATGTTAGAAATGTCATGAGAAACAAGAATTATGTAAAAGAATTGATTTAAGTCATTGTTTCCAAGAGAAAGGGAGACCGGAGTGTAAAAAAGCGTTGTTTTTGGACGGCAATGAAGAAATGACTGTTTTGCGATTTCTCTTGCTCAGAAAGACTTAGAAAGTTGATAATTGTGGGCAATGTTAGAAATGTCATGAGAAACAAGAATTATGAAAAAGAATTGATGTAAGTCATTGTTTCCAAGAGAAAGGAGACCGGAGTGTAAAAAAGCGTTGTTTTTGGACGCCAATGAAGAAATGACTATGTTTTGCGATTTCTCCTGCTCAGAAAGACTTAGAAAGTTGATAATTGTGGGCAATGTAAGAAATGTCATGAGAAACAAGAATTATGTAAAAGAATTGATGTAAGTCATTGTTTCCAAGAGAAAGGGAGACAGGAGTGTAAAAAAGCGTTGTTTTTTGGACGGCAATGAAGAAATGACTGTTTTGCGATTTCTCTTGCTCAGAAAGACTTAGAAAGTTGATAATTGTGGGCAATGTTAGAAATGTCATGAGAAACAA
>NW_027448527.1:0-34010 GCF_038048845.1 Mixophyes fleayi
TGATTCACAGATCTCACTGATTCATGATTCAATTCAGATTCATGATTAGTGATTCAATTCATGATTCATGATTCGATTCATGATTCATGATTCATGATTCATGATTCATGATTCAATTCATGATTCATGATTCAATTCATGATTCAATTCATGATTTATTTCATGATTCATGATTCAATTCATGATTCAATTCATGATTTATTTCATGATTCATGATTCAATTCATGATTCATGATTCAATTTATGATTAATGATTCAATTCATGATTCATGATTCGATTCATGATTCATGATTCGATTCATGATTCATGATTCAATTCATGATTCATGATTCATTTCATGATTCATGATTCATTTCATGATTCATGATTCATGATTCAATTCATGATTCATTATTCAATTCATGATTCATGATTCATGATTCAATGCATGATTCATGATTCGATTCATGATTCATGATTCGATTCATGATTCAATTCATGATTCATGATTCATTTCATGATTCATGATTCATGATTCAATTCATGATTCAGTTCATGATTCATGATTTAATTCATGATTCATAATTTATGATTCGATTCATGATTCATGATTCATGATTCATAATTCATGATTCAATTCCTGATTCATGATTCAATTCATGATTCAATTCATGATTCATAATTCAATTCATGATTCATGGTTCATGATTCGATTCATGATTCAATTCATGATTCAATTCATGATTCATGATTCGATTAATGATTCATGATTCATTTCATGATTCATAATTCATGATTCAATTCATGATTCGATTCATGATTCATGATTCGATTCATGATTCATGATTCAATTAATGATTCATGATTCATGATTCATGATTCAATTCATGATTCGATTCATGATTCATGATTCGATTCATGATTCATGATTCAATTAATGATTCATGATTTAAATCATGATTCATAATTCAATTCATGATTCATGATTCATGATTCAATTCTTGATTCAATTCATGATTCATGATTCATGATTCATGATTCAATTCATGATTCATGATTCGATTCATGATTCATGATTCCATTCATGATTCATGATTCAATTCATGATTCATGATTCGATTCATGACTCATGATTCATGATTCATGATTCATGATTCGTTTCATGATTCATGATTCATGATTCAATTCATAATTTAGTTCATGATTCATGATTCAATTCATGATTAATGATTCATGATTCAATTCATGATTCAAATTATGATTCATGATTCAATTCATGATTCATGATTCATGATTGGATTCATGATTCATGATTCATGATATATGATTCAATTCATGATTCATGATTCGATTCATGATTCATGATTTAATTCATGATTCATTTAATGATTCAATTCATGATTCATGATTCATGATTCAATTCATGATTCATGATTCATGATTGGATTCATGATTCATGATTCATGATATATGATTCAATTCATGATTCATGATTCGATTCATGATTCATGATTTAATTCATGATTCATTTAATGATTCAATTCATGATTCATGATTCATGATTCAATTCATGATTCATGATTCATGATTTGATTCATGATTCATGATTCATGATTTAGTTCATGATTCATGATTCAATTCATGCTTAATGATTTATGATTCAATTCATGATTTGATTCATGATTCATGATTCATGATTTAGTTCATGATTCATGATTCAATTCATGCTTAATGATTTATGATTCAATTCATGATTTGATTCATGATTCATGATTCATGATTTAGTTCATGATTCATGATTCAATTCATGCTTAATGATTTATGATTCAATTCATGATTCATGATTCATGATTCAATTCATGATTCATGATTCATGATTTGATTCATGATTCATGATTCATGATTTAGTTCATGATTCATGATTCAATTCATGCTTAATGATTTATGATTCAATTCATGATTCATGATTCATGATTCAATTCATGATTCATGATTCATGATTCAATTCATGATTCATGATTCATGATTTGATTCATGATTCATGATTCATGATTTAGTTCATGATTCATGATTCAATTCATGCTTAATGATTTATGATTCAATTCATGATTCATGATTCATGATTCAATTCATGATTCATGATTCATGATTTGATTCATGATTCATGATTCATGATTTAGTTCATGATTCATGATTCAATTCATGCTTAATGATTTATGATTCAATTCATGATTCATGATTCATTTCATGAATTATTAATTATTTATTTCATGATTCACGATTCATGATTCAATTCATGATTCAATTCATGATTCATGATTCAATTCATGATTCACGATTCATGATTCAATTCATGATTCAATTCATGATTCATGATTCAATTCATGATTCACGATTCATGATTTGATTCATGATTCAATTCATGATTCATGATTCATGATTCAATTCATGATTCATGATTCGATTCATGATTCATAATTCAATTCATGATTCGATTCATGATTCATGATTCGATTCATGATTCATTTCATGATTCATTATTCAATTCATGATTCAATTCATGATTCATGATTCGATTCATGATTCATGATTCTAGTCATGATTCATGATTCCATTCATGATTCATGATTCCATTCATAATTCATGATTCATGATTCAATTCATGATTCATGATTCAATTCATAAATTATGATTCAATTCATGATTCAATTCATGATTCATGATTCGTTTTATGATTCATGATTCAATTCATAATTCATGATTCATGATTCATGATTCAATTCATGATTCATGATTCATGATTCAATTCATGATTCATGATTCATGATTCAATTCATGATTCATGATTCATGATTTAAATTCATGATTCATGAATCTTGATTCATGATTTAGTTCATGATTCATGATTCAATTCATGATTCAATTCATGATTCATGATTCAATTCATGATTCACGATTCAATTCATGATTCACGATTCATGATTCAATTCATGATTCAATTCATGATTCATGATTCAATTCATGATTCATGATTCAATTCATGATTCATGATTCATGATTTGATTCATGATTTAATTCATGATTCAATTCATGATTCATGATTCATGATTCATGATTTGATTCATGATTTAATTCATGATTCAATTCATGATTCATGATTCAATTCATGATTTATGATTCAATTCATGATTCATGATTCATGATTCTTGATTCATTATTCATGATTCTTGATTCATGATTTAGTTCATGATTCATGATTCAATTCATGATTAATGAATTATGATTCAATTCATGATTCATGATTCATTTCATGATTTAATGCATGATTCATTTCATGATTCACAATTCATGATTCAATTCATGATTCATGATTCATAATTCATGATTCATGATTCATAATTTGATTCATGATTCATGATTCATAATTCATGATTCAATTCATGATTCATGATTCGATTCATGATTCGTTTCATCATTCATGATTCAATTCATGATTCATTTCATGCATCATCAAGTCATGATTCATGATTCAATTCATGATTCATGATTCGATTCATGATTTATGATTCAATTCATGATTCAATTCATGATTCATGATTCATTTCATGATTCATGATTCAAATTATGATTCAGTTCATGATTCATGATTTAATTCATGATTCATGATTCATGATTCGATTCATGATTGATGATTCATGATTCATGATTCATGCTTTAATTCCTGATTCATGATTCGATTCATGATTCATGATTCAATTCATGATTCATGATTCATGATTCAATTCATGATGCATGATTCATGATTTGATTCATGATTCATGATTTGATTCATGATTTATGATTCGTTACATGATTCATGATTTATGATTCAATTCATGATTTAGTTCATAATTCATGATTCATTTCATGATTAATGATTTATGATTGAATTCCTGATTCATGATTCAATTCATGATTCATGATTCAATTCATGATTTATGATTCGATTCATGATTCATGATTCAGTTCATGATTCATGATTCAATGCATGATTCATGATTCATTTCATGATTCATGATTCATGATTCAATTCATGATTCAGTTCATGATTCATGATTCAATTCATGATTCATGATTTATGATTCGATTCATGACTCATGATTCATGATTCATAATTCATGATTCAATTCCTGATTCCTTTCATGATTCATGATTCATGATTCAATTCATGATTCAATTCATGATTCATAATTCAATTCATGATTCATGGTTCATGATTCGATTCATGATTCAATTCATGATTCAATTCATGATTCATGATTCGATTAATGATTCATGATTCATTTCATGATTCATGATTCATGATTCAATTCATGATTCATGATTTAAATCATGATTCATGATTCAATTCATGATTCATGATTTGATTAATGATTCATGATTCATTTCATGATTCATAATTCATGATTCAATTCATGATTCGATTCATGATTCATGATTCGATTCATGATTCATGATTCAATTAATGATTCATGATTTAAATCATGATTCATAATTCAAATTATGATTCATGATTCATGATTCAATTCATGATTCAATTCATGATTCATGAATCATGATTCAATTCATGATTCATGATTCAATTCATGATTCATGATTTATTTCATGATTCATAATTCAATTCATGATTCAATTCATGATTCGATTCATGATTCATGATTCCATTCATGATTCATGATTCATGATTCAATTCATGATTCATGATTCGATTCATGACTCATGATTCATGATTCTTGATTCATGATTTGATTCATGATTCATGATTTATGATTTAATTCATGATTCATTATTCATTTCATGATTTAATTCATGATTCATTTCATGATTCATGATTCATGATTCAATTCATGATTCAATTCATGATTCAATTCATGATTCATGATTCAATTCATGATTTATGATTCATGATTGGATTTATGATTCATGATTCATGATATATGATTCAATTCATGATTCATGATTCGATTCATGATTCATGATTCAATTCATGATTCATGATTCATGATTCAATTCATGATTCATGATTTATGATTCAAATTAAGATTCAGGATTCATAATTCATGATTCAATTAATGATTCATGATTCATTTCATGATTCATGATTCATTTCATGATTCATGATTCATGATTCAATTCATTATTCATGATTCAATTCATGATTCATGATTCATGATTCAATTCATGATTTATGATTCGATTCATGATTCATGATTCATGATTCAATTCATGATTCATGATTCAATGCATGATTCATGATTCGATTCATGATTCGATTCATGATTCAATTCATGATTCATGATTCATTTCATGATTCATGATTCATGATTCAATTCATGATTCAGTTCATGATTCATGATTCAATTAATGATTCATAATTTATGATTCGATTCATGATTCATGATTCATAATTCATGATTCAATTCCTGATTCATGATTCGATTCATGATTCATGATTCAATTCATGATTCAATTCATGATTCATAATTCAATTCATAATTCATGGTTCATGATTCGATTCATGATTCAATTCATGATTCAAATCATGATTCATGATTCGATTAATGATTCATGATTCATTTCATGATTCATAATTCATGATTCAATTCATGATTCGATTCATGATTCATGATTCGATTCATGATTCATGATTCAATTAATGATTCATGATTCATGATTCATGATTCAATTCATGATTCGATTCATGATTCATGATTCGATTCATGATTCTTGATTCAATTAATGATTCATGATTCAATTAATGATTCATGATTTAAATCATGATTCATAATTCAATTCATGATTCATGATTCATGATTCAATTCATGATTCAATTCATGATTCATGATTCATGATTCATGATTCAATTCATGATTCATGATTCGATTCATGATTCATGATTCCATTCATGATTCATGATTCATGATTCAATTCATGATTCATGATTCATGATTCGATTCATGACTCATGATTCATGATTCTTGATTCATGATTTGATTCATGATTCATGATTCGTTTCATGATTCATGCTTCATATTTCAATTCATGATTTAGTTCATGATTCATGATTCAATTCATGATTAATGATTCATGATTCAATTCATGATTCAAATTATGATTCATGATTCAATTCATGATTCATGATTGGATTCATGATTCATGATTCATGATATATGATTCAATTCATGATTCATGATTCGATTCATGATTCATGATTTAATTCATGATTCATTTAATGATTCAATTCATGATTCATGATTCATGATTCAATTCATGATTCATGATTCGTGATTTGATTCATGATTCATGATTCATGATTTAGTTCATGATTCATGATTCAATTCATGCTTAATGATTTATGATTCAATTCATGATTCATGATTCATTTCATGAATTATAAATGATTTATTTCATGATTCACAATTCATGATTCAATTCATGATTCAATTCATGATTCATGATTCAATTCATGATTCACGATTCATGATTCAATTCATGATTCAATTCATGATTCAATTCATGATTCATGATTCAATTCATGATTCAAAATTCATGATTTGATTCATGATTCAATTCATGATTCATGATTCATGATTCAATTCATGATTCATGATTCGATTCATGATTCATAATTCAATTCATGATTCGATTCATGATTCATGATTCGATTCATGATTCATTTCATGATTCATTATTGAATTCATGATTCAATTCATGATTCATGATTCGATTCATGATTCATGATTCTATTCATGATTCATGATTCCATTCATGATTCATGATTCCATTCATAATTCATGATTCATGATTCAATTCATGATTCATGATTCATGATTCAATTCATAAATTATGATTCAATTCATGATTCAATTCATGATTCATGATTCGTTTCATGATTCATGATTCAATTCATAATTCATGATTCATCATTCATGATTCAATTCATGATTCATGATTCATGATTCAATTCATGATTCATGATTCATGATTCAATTCATGATTCATGATTCATGATTTAAATTCATGATTCATGAATCTTGATTCATGATTTAGTTCATGATTCATGATTCAATTCATGATTCATGATTCAATTCATGATTCACGATTCAATTCATGATTCACGATTCATGATTCAATTCATGATTCAATTCATGATTCATGATTCAATTCATGATTCATGATTCGATTCATGATTTAATTCATGATTCAATTCATGATTTAATTCATGATTCAATTCATGATTCATGATTCATGATTCATGATTTGATTCATGATTTAATTCATGATTCAATTCATGATTCATGATTCAATTCATGATTTATGATTCAATTCATGATTCATGATTCATGATTCTTGATTCATGATTCATGATATTTGATTCATGATTTAGTTCATGATTCATGATTCAATTCATGATTCATGATTCATCATTCAATTCATAAATTATGATTCAATTCATGATTCAATTCATGATTCATGATTCGTTTTATGATTCACGATTCAATTCATGATTCACGATTCATGATTCAAGATTCATGATTCAATTCATGATTCATGATTCATGATTTAAATTCATGATTCATGAATCTTGATTCATGATTTAGTTCATGATTCATGATTCAATTCATGATTCAAATCATGATTCATGATTCAATTCATGATTCACGATTCAATTCATGATTCACGATTCATGATTCAATTCATGATTCAATTCATGATTCATGATTCAATTCATGATTCATGATTCAATTCATGATTCATGATTCATGATTTGATTCATGATTTAATTCATGATTCAATTCATGATTCATGATTCATGATTTGATTCATGATTTAATTCATGATTCAATTCATGATTCATGATTCAATTCATGATTTATGATTCAATTCATGATTCATGATTCATGATTCTTGATTCATGATTCATGATTCTTGATTCATGATTTAGTTCATGATTCATGATTCAATTCATGATTAATGAATTATGATTCAATTCATGATTCATGATTCATTTCATGATTTAATGCATGATTCATTTCATGATTCACAATTCATGATTCAATTCATGATTCATGATTCAATTCATGATTCATGATTCATAATTTGATTCATGATTCATGATTCATAATTCATGATTCAATTCATGATTCATGATTCGATTCATGATTCGTTTCATGATTCATGATTTAATTCATGATTCATTTCATGCATCATCAAGTCATGATTCATGATTCAATTCATGATTCATGATTCGATTCATGATTTATGATTCAATTCATGATTCAATTCATGATTCATGATTCATTTCATGATTCATGATTCATGATTCAAATTATGATTCAGTTCATGATTCATGATTTAATTCATGATTCATGATTCATGATTCGATTCATGATTGATGATTCATGATTCATGATTCATGCTTTAATTCCTGATTCATGATTCGATTCATGATTCATGATTCAATTCATGATTCATGATTCATGATTCAATTCATGATGCATGATTCATGATTTGATTCATGATTCATGATTTGATTCATGATTTATGATTCGTTTCATGATTCATGATTTATGATTCAATTCATGATTTAGTTCATAATTCATGATTCATTTCATGATTAATGATTTATGATTGAATTCCTGATTCATGATTCAATTCATGATTCATGATTCAATTCATGATTTATGATTCGATTCATGATTCATGATTCAGTTCATGATTCATGATTCAATGCATGATTCATGATTCGATTCATGATTCATGATTTGATTCATGATTCAATTCATGATTCATGATTCATTTCATGATTCATGATTCATGATTCAATTCATGATTCAGTTCATGATTCATGATTCAATTCATGATTCATGATTTATGATTCGATTCATGATTCAATTCTTGATTCAATTCATGATTCATGATTCGATTAATGATTCATGATTCATTTCATGATTCATGATTCATGATTCAATTGATGATTCATAATTTAAATCATGATTCATGATTCAATTCATGATTCAATTCATGATTCATGATTTGATTAATGATTCATGATTCATTTCATGATTCATAATTCATGATTCAATTCCTGATTCATTTCATGATTCATGATTCATGATTCAATTCATGATTCAATTCATGATTCATAATTCAATTCATGATTCATGGTTCATGATTCGATTCATGATTCAATTCATGATTCAATTCATGATTCATGATTCGATTAATGATTCATGATTCATTTCATGATTCATGATTCATGATTCAATTAATGATTCATGATTTAAATCATGATTCATGATTCAATTCATGATTCAATTCATGATTCATGATTTGATTAATGATTCACGATTCATTTCATGATTCATAATTCATGATTCAATTCATGATTCGATTCATGATTCATGATTCGATTCATGATTCATAATTCAAATTATGATTCATGATTCATGATTCAATTCATGATTCAATTCATGATTCATGAATCATGATTCAATTCATGATTCATGATTTATTTCATGATTCATAATTCAATTCATGATTCAATTCATGATTCGATTCATGATTCATGATTCCATTCATGATTCATGATTCATGATTCAATTCATGATTCATGATTCGATTCATGACTCATGATTCATGATTCTTGATTCATGATTTGATTCATGATTCATGATTTATGATTTAATTCATGATTCATTATTCATTTCATGATTTAATTCATGATTCATTTCATGATTCATGATTCATGATTCAATTCATGATTCAATTCATGATTCATGATTCAATTCATGATTCATGATTCATGATTGGATTTATGATTCATGATTCATTTCATGATTCATGATTCAATTTATGATTCAGTTCATGATTCATGATTCAATTCATGATTCATGATTTATGATTCAAATTAAGATTCAGGATTCATGATTCATGATTCAATTAATGATTCATGATTCATTTCATGATTCATGATTCATTTCATGATTCATGATTCATGATTCAATTCATTATTCATGATTCAATTCATGATTCATGATTCATGATTCAATTCATGATTTATGATTCGATTCATGATTCATGATTCATGATTCATGATTCAATGCATGATTCATGATTCGATTCATGATTCATGATTCGATTCATGATTCAATTCATGATTCATTTCATGATTCATGATTCATGATTCAATTCATGATTCAGTTCATGATTCATGATTCAATTCATGATTCATAATTTATGATTCGATTCATGATTCATGATTCATAATTCATGATTCAATTCCTGATTCATGATTCGATTTATGATTCATGATTCAATTCATGATTCAATTCATGATTCATAATTCAATTCATGATTCATGGTTCATGATTCGATTCATGATTCAATTCATGATTCAATTCATGATTCATGATTCGATTAATGATTCATGATTCATTTCATGATTCAATTCATGATTCATGATTCGATTAATGATTCATGATTCATTTCATGATTCATAATTCATGATTCAATTCATGATTCGATTCATGATTCATGATTCGATTCATGATTCATGATTCAATTAATGATTCATGATTCAATTCATGATTCGATTCATGATTCATGATTCGATTCATGATTCTTGATTCAATTAATGATTCATGATTCAATTAATGATTCATGATTTAAATCATGATTCATAATTCAATTCATGATTCATGATTCATGATTCAATTCATGATTCAATTCATGATTCATGATTCATGATTCATGATTCAATTCATGATTCATGATTCGATTCATGATTCATGATTCCATTCATGATTCATGATTCATGATTCAATTCATGATTCATGATTCATGATTCGATTCATGACTCATGATTCATGATTCTTGATTCATGATTTGATTCATGATTCATGATTCGTTTAATGATTCATGCTTCATATTTCAATTCATGATTTAGTTCATGATTCATGATTCAATTCATGATTAATGATTCATGATTCAATTCATGATTCAAATTATGATTCATGATTCAATTCATGATTCATGATTCATGATTGGATTCATGATTCATGATTTAATTCATGATTCATTTAATGATTCAATTCATGATTCATGATTCATGATTCAATTCATGATTCATGATTCATGATTTGATTCATGATTCATGATTCATGATTTAGTTCATGATTCATGATTCAATTCATGCTTAATGATTTATGATTCAATTCATGAGTCATGATTCATTTCATGAATTATTAATGATTTATTTCATGATTCACGATTCATGATTCAATTCATGATTCAATTCATGATTCATGATTCAATTCATGATTCACGATTCATGATTCAATTCATGATTCAATTCATGATTCAATTCATGATTCATGATTCAATTCATGATTCACAATTCATGATTTGATTCATGATTCAATTCATGATTCATGATTCATGATTCAATTCATGATTCATGATTCGATTCATGATTCATAATTCAATTCATGATTCGATTCATGATTCATGATTCGATTCATGATTCATTTCATGATTCATTATTGAATTCATGATTCAATTCATGATTCATGATTCGATTCATGATTCATGATTCTATTCATGATTCATGATTCCATTCATGATTCATGATTCCATTCATAATTCATGATTCATGATTCAATACATGATTCATGATTCATGATTCAATTCATAAATTATGATTCAATTCATGATTCAATTCATGATTCATGATTCGTTTCATGATTCATGATTCAATTCATAATTCATGATTCATCATTCATGATTCAATTCATGATTCATGATTCATGATTCAATTCATGATTCATGATTCATGATTCAATTCATGATTCATGATTCATGATTTAAATTCATGATTCATGAATCTTGATTCATGATTTAGTTCATGATTCATGATTCAATTCATGATTCATGATTCAATTCATGATTCACGATTCAATTCATGATTCACGATTCATGATTCAATTCATGATTCAATTCATGATTCATGATTCAATTCATGATTCATGATTCATGATTCGATTTATGATTTAATTCATGATTCAATTCATGATTCATGATTCATGATTCATGATTTGATTCATGATTTAATTCAAGATTCAATTCATGATTCATGATTTAATTCATGATTTATGATTCAATTCATGATTCATGATTCATGATTCTTGATTCATGATTCATGATTTTTGATTCATGATTTAGTTCATGATTCATGATTCAATTCATGATTAATGAATTATGATTCAATTCATAATTCATGATTCATTTCATGATTTAATGCATGATTCATTTCATGATTCACAATTCATGATTCAATTCATGATTCATGATTCAGTTCATGATTCATGATTCATAATTTGATTCATGATTCATGATTCATAATTCATGATTCAATTCATGATTCATGATTCGATTCATGATTCGATTCATGATTTATGATTCAATTCATGATTCAATTCATGATTCATGATTCATTTCATGATTCATGATTCATGATTCAAATTATGATTCAGTTTATGATTCATGATTTAATTCATGATTCATGATTCATGATTCGATTCATGATTGATGATTCATGATTCATGATTCATGCTTTAATTCATGATTCATGATTCGATTCATGATTCATGATTCAATTCATGATTCATGATTCGATTCATGATTCATGATTCAATTCATGATGCATGATTCATGATTTGATTCATGATTCATGATTTGATTCATGATTTATGATTCGTTTCATGATTCATGATTTATGATTCGTTTCATGATTCATGATTTATGATTCAATTCATGATTTAGTTCATAATTCATGATTCATTTCATGATTAATGATTTATGATTGAATTCCTGATTCATGATTCAATTCATGATTCATGATTCAATTCATGATTTATGATTCGATTCATGATTCATGATTCAATTCATGATTCATGATTCAATGCATGATTCATGATTCGATTCATGATTCAGTTCATGATTCATGATTCAATTCATGATTCATGATTTATGATTCGATTCATGATTCATGATTCATGATTCATAATTCATGATTCAATTCCTGATTCATGATTCGATTCATGATTCATGATTCAATTCATGATTCAATTCATGATTCATAATTCAATTCATGATTCATGGTTCATGATTCGATTCATGATTCAATTCATGATTCAATTCATGATTCATGATTCGATTAATGATTCATGATTCATTTCATGATCCATAATTCATGATTCAATTCATGATTCGATTCATGATTCATGATTCAATTAATGATTCATGATTTAAATCATGATTCATGATTCAATTCATGATTCAATTCATGATTCATGATTTGATTAATGATTCATGATTCATTTCATGATTCATAATTCATGATTCAATTCATGATTCAATTCATGATTCATGATTCGATTCATGATTCATGATTCGATTCATGATTCATGATTCAATTAATGATTCATGATTTAAATCATGATTCATAATTCAATTCATGATTCATGATTCATTATTCAATTCATGATTCAATTCATGATTCATGATTCAATTCATGATTCATGATTTATTTCATGATTCATAATTCAATTCATGATTCAATTCATGATTCGATTCATGATTCATGATTCCATTCATGATTCATGATTCATGATTCATGATTCATGATTCGATTCATGACTCATGATTCATGATTCTTGATTCATGATTTGATTCATGATTCATGATTTATGATTCAATTCATGATTCATTATTCATTTCATGATTTAATTCATGATTCATTTCATGATTCATGATTCATGATTCAATTCATGATTCAATTCATGATTCATGATTCAATTCATGATTCATGATTCATGATTGGATTTATGATTCATGATTCATGATATATGATTCAATTCATGATTCATGATTCGATTCATGATTCAATTCATGATTCATGATTCATGATTCATTTCATGATTCATGATTCAATTTATGATTCAGTTCATGATTCATGATTCAATTCATGATTCATGATTTATGATTCAAATTAAGATTCAGGATTCATGATTCATGATTCAATTAATGATTCATAATTCATTTCATGATTAAATTCATGATTCATTTCATGATTCATGATTCATGATTCAATCCATGATTCAATTCATGATTTATGATTCGATTCATGATTCGATTCAAGATTCATGATTTAATTCATGATTCATGATTCGATTGAAGATTCATGATTTAATTCATGATTCATGAGTCGATTTATGATTCATGATTTAATTCATGATTCATAATTCATGATTCAATTCATGATTCATGATTCAATTCATGATTCGATTCATGATTTATTTCATGATTCATGATTCAATTCATAATTCAATTCATAATTCAATTCATGATTTATTTCATGATACATGATTCATGATTCATGATTCATGATTCATGATTCATGATTCAATTCATGATTCATGATTCGATTCATGATTCATGATTCGATTCATGATTCATGATTCAATTCATGATTCATAATTTATTTCATGATTCATGATTCATTTCTTCATTTATGATTCATGATTCAATTCATGATTCATGATTCAATTCATGATTCAATTCATGATTTATTTCATGATTCATGATTCAATTCATGATTCAATTCATGATTTATTTCATGATTCATGATTCAATTCATGATTCATGTTTCAATTCATGATTCATGATTCAATTCATGATTCATTATTCGGTTCATGATTCATGATTCGATTCATAAATCATGATTCAATTCATGATTCATGATTCGTTTCATGATTCATGATTCAATTCATAATTCATGATTCATGATTCATGATTCAATTCATGATTCATGATTCATGATTCAATTCATGATTCATGATTAATGATTTGATTCATGATTCATGATTCTTGATTCATGATTTAGTTCATGATTCATGATTCAATTCATGATTAATGATTTATGATTCAATTCATGATTCATGATTCATTTCATGATTCACGATTCATGATTCATTTCATGCATCATCAATTCATGATTCATGATTCATGAATTGATTCATGATTCATGATTCATGATTCATGATTCATGATTCAATTCATGATTCATGATTCGATTCATAATTCATGATTCAATTCATGATTCATTTCATGCATCATCAATTCATGATTCATGATTCAATTCATGATTCATGATTCGATTCATGATTTATGATTCGATTCATGATTTGATTCATGATTCAATTCATGATTCGATTCATGATTTATTTCATGATTCCTGATTCAATTCATAATTCAATTCATAATTCAATTCATGATTTATTTCATGATACATGATTCATGATTCATGATTCATGATTCATGATTCAATTCATGATTCATGATTCGATTCATGATTCATGATTCGATTCATGATTCATGATTCAATTCATGATTCATAATTTATTTCATGATTCATGATTCATTTCTTGATTCATGATTCATGATTCAATTCATGATTCATGATTCAATTCATGATTCAATTCATGATTTATTTCATGATTCATGATTCAATTCATGATTCAATTCATGATTTATTTCATGATTCATGATTCAATTCATGATTCATGTTTCAATTCATGATTCATGATTCAATTCATGATTCATTATTCGGTTCATGATTCATGATTCGATTCATAAATCATGATTCAATTCATGATTCATGATTCGTTTCATGATTCATGATTCAATTCATAATTCATGATTCATGATTCATGATTCAATTCATGATTCATGATTCATGATTCAATTCATGATTCATGATTAATGATTTGATTCATGATTCTTGATTCATGATTTAGTTCATGATTCATGATTCAATTCATGATTAATGATTTATGATTCAATTCATGATTCATGATTCATTTCATGTTTCACGATTCATGATTCATTTCATGCATCATCAATTCATGATTCATGATTCATGAATTGATTTATGATTCATGATTCATGATTCATGATTCATGATTCAATTCATGATTCATGATTCGATTCATAATTCATGATTCAATTCATGATTCATTTCATGCATCATCAATTCATGATTCATGATTCAATTCATGATTCATGATTCGATTCATGATTTATGATTCGATTCATGATTTGATTCATGATTCAATTCATGATTCGATTCATGATTCATGATTCGATTCAAGATTCATGATTCGATTCATGATTCATGATTTAATTCATGATTCAATTCATGATTCATGATTCATGATTCAATTCATGATTCATGATTCGATTCATGATTCATGATTCAATTCATGATTCATAATTTATTTCATGATTCATTATTTAATTCATAATTCAATTCATGATTCATGATTCGATTCATGATTCATGATTCCATTCATGATTCATGAATCCATTCATGATTCATGATTCATGATTCAATTCGTGATTCATGATTCATGATTCGATTCATGATTCATGATTTGATTCATAAATCATGATTCAAATCTTGATTCAATTAATGATTCATGATTCATTTCATGATTCATGATTCAATTCATAATTCATGATTCATGATGCATGATTCAATTCATGATTCATGATTCATGATTCAATTCATGATTCATGATTTGATTCATGATTCATGATTCTTGATTCATGATTTAGTTCATGATTCATGATTTAATTCATGATTAACGATTTATGATTCAATTCATGATTCATGATTCATTTCATGATTCAATTCGTGAACCAATTCATGATTCATGATTCAATTCATGATTCATGATTTGATTCATGATTCATGATTCATAATTCATGATTCAATTCATGATTCATGATTCGATTCATGATTCATGATTCGATTCATGATTCATGATTCGATTCATGATTCATGATTCGATTCATGATTCATGATTCAATTCATGATTCATTTCATGCATCATCAATTCATGATTCATGATTCAATTTATAATTCATGATTCGATTCATGATTTATGATTCGAATCATGATTCAATTCATGATTCATTTCATGATTAATTATTCGATTCATGATTAATAATTCAATTCATGATTCATGATTCGATTCATGATTCATGATTCGATTCATGATTCATGATTCATTTCATGATTAATTATTCAATTCATGATTCAATTCATGATTCATGATTCGATTCATGATTCATGATTCGATTCATGATTCATGATTCCATTCATAATTCATGATTCATGATTCAATTCATGATTCATGATTCATGATTCGATTCATAAATTATGATTCAATTCATGATTCAATTCATGATTCATGATTCGTTTCATGATTCATGATTCAATTCATAATTCATGATTCATGATTCATGATTCAATTCATGATTCATGATTCATGATTCAATTCATGATTCATGATTCATGATTCAATTCATGATTCATGATTCATAATTTAAATTCATGATTCATGAATCTTGATTCATGATTTAGTTCATGATTCATGATTTAATTCATGATTCAATTCATGATTCATGATTCAATTCATGATTCACGATTCATGATTCAATTCATGATTCAATTCATGATTCATGATTCAATTCATGATTCATGATTCATGATTTGATTTATGATTTAATTCATGATTCATGATTCATGATTCAATTCATGATTTATGATTCAATTCATGATTCATGATTTGATTCATGATTTAATTCATGATTCAATTCATGATTCATGATTCAATTCATGATTTATGATTCAATTCATGATTCATGATTCATGATTCTTGATTCATGATTCATGATTCTTGTTCATGATTTAGTTCATGATTCATGATTCAATTCATGATTATTGAATTATGATTCAATTCATGATTCATGATTCATTTCATGATTTAATGCATGATTCATTTCATGATTCACAATTCATGATTCAATTCATGATTCATGATTCAATTCATGATTCATGATTCATAATTTGATTCATGATTCATGATTCATAATTCATGATTCAATTCATGATTCATGATTCGATTCATGATTCATGATTCGATTCATGATTCATGATTCGATTCATGATTCATGATTCGATTCATGATTCATGATTCAATTCATGATTCATTTCATGCATCATCAATTCATGATTCATGATTCAATTTATAATTCATGATTCGATTCATGATTTATGATTCAAATCATGATTCAATTCATGATTCATGATTCGATTCATGATTCGATTCATGATTAATAATTCAATTCATGATTCATGATTCGATTCATGATTCATGATTCGATTCATGATTCATGATTCATTTCATGATTAATTATTCAATTCATGATTCAATTCATGATTCATGATTCGATTCATGATTCATGATTCGATTCATGATTCATGATTCCATTCATAATTCATGATTCATGATTCAATTCATGATTCATGATTCATGATTCGATTCATAAATTATGATTCAATTCAATGATTCAATTCATGATTCATGATTCGTTTCATGATTCATGATTCAATTCATAATTCATGATTCATGATTCATGATTCAATTCATGATTCATGATTCATGATTCAATTCATGATTCATGATTCATGATTCAATTCATGATTCATGATTCATAATTTAAATTCATGATTCATGAATCTTGATTCATGATTTAGTTCATGATTCATGATTTAATTCATGATTCAATTCATGATTCATGATTCAATTCATGATTCACGATTCATGATTCAATTCATGATTCAATTCATGATTCATGATTCAATTCATGATTCATGATTCATGATTTGATTCATGATTTAATTCATGATTCATGATTCATGATTCAATTCATGATTTATGATTCAATTCATGATTCATGATTCATGATTTGATTCATGATTTAATTCATGATTCAATTCATGATTCATGATTCAATTCATGATTTATGATTCAATTCATGATTCATGATTCATGGATCTTGATTCATGATTCATGATTCTTGGTTCATGATTTAGTTCATGATTCATGATTCAATTCATGATTATTGAATTATGATTCAATTCATGATTCATGATTCATTTCATGATTTAATGCATGATTCATTTCATGATTCACAATTCATGATTCAATTCATGATTCATGATTCAATTCATGATTCATGATTCATAATTTGATTCATGATTCATGATTCATAATTCATGATTCAATTCATGATTCATGATTCGATTCATGATTCGTTTCATGATTCATGATTCAATTCATGATTCATTTCATGCATCATCAAGTCATGATTCATGATTCAATTCATGATTCATGATTCGATTCATGATTCATGATTTAATTTATGATTCATGATTCATGATTCGATTCATGATTGATGATTCATGATTCATGATATCATGCTTTAATTCCTGATTCATGATTCGAATTATGATTCATGATTCAATTCATGATTCATGATTCATGATTCAATTTATGATGCATGATTCATGATTTGATTACATGATTCATGATTCGATTCATGATTGATGATTCATGATTCATGATTCATTGCTTTAATTCCTGATTCATGATTCGAATTATGATTCATGATTCAATTCATGATTCATGATTCATGATTCAATTTATGATGCATGATTCATGATTGATTAATGATTCATGATTTGATTCATGATTTATGATTCGTTATCATGATTCATGATTTATGATTCAATTCATGATTTAGTTCATAATTCATGATTCATTTCATGATTAATGATTTATGATTGAATTCCTGATTCATGATTCAATTCATGATTCATGATTCAATTCATGATTTATGATTCGATTCATGATTCATGATTCGATTCATGATTCAGTTCATGATTCATGATTCAATTCATGATTCATGATTTATGATTCGATTCATGATTCATGATTCATGATTCATAATTCATGATTCAATTCCTGATTCATGATTCGATTCATGATTCATGATTCAATTCATGATTCAATTCATGATTCATAATTCAATTCACTGATTCATGGTTCATGATTACGATTCATGATTCAATTTATGATTCAAACTCATGATTCATGATTCGATTAATTAATCATGATTCCATTTTCATGATTCATAATTCATGATTCATTTCATGATTCATAATTCATGATCAATTCATGATTCGATTCATGATTCATGATTCGATTTATGATTCAGATTCAATTAATGATTCATGATTTAAAATCATGATTCATAATTCATTCATGATTCATGATTCATGATTCAATTCATGATTCAATTCATGATTCATGATTCATGATTCAATTCATGATTCAATGATTCAATTCATGATTCATGAATTTATTTCATGATTCATAACTCAATTCATGATTCAATTCATGATTCGATTCATGATTCCATTCATGATTCATGATTAATGATTCAATTCATGATTCATGATTCATGATTCGATTCATGACTCAGTGATTTCATGATTCTTGATTCATGATTTGATTCATGATTCATGATTTATGATTCAATTCATGATTCATTATTCATTTCATGATTTAATTCATGATTCATTTCATGATTCATGATTCATGATTCAATTCATGATTCAATTCATGATTCATGATTCAATTCATGATTCATGATTCATGATTGGAATTTATGATTCATGATTCATGATATATGATTCAATTCAATGATTCATGATTCGATTCATGATTCATGATTCAATTCATGATTCATGATTCATGATTCATTTCATCGATTCATGATTCAATTTATGATTCAGTTCATGATTCATGATTCAATTCATGATTCATGATTTATGATTCAAATTAAGATTCAGGATTCATGATTCATGATTCAATTAATGATTCATAATTCATTTCATGATTAAATTCATGATTCATTTCATGATTCATGATTCATGATTCAATCCATGATTCAATTCAATGATTTATGATTCGATTCATGATTCGATTGAAGATTCATGATTTAATTCAATGATTCATGATTCGATTGAAGATTCATGATTTAATTCATGATTCATGAGTCGATTTATGATTCATGATTTTATTCATGATTCATAATTCATGATTCAATTCATGATTCATGATTCAATTCATGATTCGATTCATGATTTATTTCATGAGTCATGATTCAATTCATAATTCAATTCATAATTCAATCATGATTTATTTCATGATTCATGATTCATGATTCATGATTCATGATTCAATTCATGATTCATGATTCGATTCATGATTCATGATTACGATTCATGATTTATGATTCAATTCATGATTCATAATTTATTTCATGATTCATGATTCATTTCTTGATTCAGGATTCATGATTCAATTCCATGATTCATGATTCAATTCATGATTCAATTCATGATTTATTTCACGATTCATGATTCAATTCATGATTCAATTCATGATTTATTTCATGATTCATGATTCAATTCATGATTCATTATTCGGTTCATGATTCATGATTCGATTCATAAATCATGAATCAATTCATGATTCATGATTCGTTTCATGATTCATGATTCAATTCATAATTCATGATTCATGATTCATGATTCAATTCATGATTCATGATTCATGATTCAATTCATGATTCATGATTCATGATTTGATTCATGATTCATGATTCTTGATTCATGATTTAGTTCATGATTCATGATTCAATTCATGATTAATGATTTATGATTCAATTCGTGATTCATGATTCATTTCATGATTCACGATTCATGATTCAATTCATGATTCAATTCATGATTCATGATTCATGAATTGATTGATGATTCATGATTCATGATTCATGATTCATGATTCATGATTCATGATTCAATTCATGATTCATGATTCGATTCATAATTCATGATTCAATTCATGATTCATTTCATGCATCATCAATTCATGATTCATGATTCAATTCATGATTCATGATTCGATTCATGATTTATGATTCGATTCATGATTTGATTCATGATTCAATTCATGATTCGATTCATGATTCATGATTCGATTCAAGATTCATGATTCGATTCATGATTCATGATTTAATTCATGATTCAATTCATGATTCATGATTCATGATTCAATTCATGATTCATGATTCAATCCATGATTCATGATTCATGATTCAATTCATAATTCATGATTCATGATTCATGATTCAATTCATGATTCATGATTCATGATTCAATTCATGATTCATGATTCATGATTTGATTCATGATTCATGATTCTTGATTCATGATTTAGTTCATGATTCATGATTCAATTCATGATTAATGATTTATGATTCAATTCGTGATTCATGATTCATTTCATGATTCACGATTCATGATTCAATTCATGATTCAATTCATGATTCATGATTCATGAATTGATTGATGATTCATGATTCATGATTCATGATTCATGATTCAATTCATGATTCATGATTCGATTCATAATTCATGATTCAATTCATGATTCATTTCATGCATCATCAATTCATGATTCATGATTCAATTCATGATTCATGATTCGATTCATGATTTATGATTCGATTCATGATTTGATTCATGATTCAATTCATGATTCGATTCATGATTCATGATTCGTATTCAAGATTCATGATTCGATTCTGATTCATGATTTAATTCATGATTTCAATTCATGATTCATGATTCATGATTCAATTCATGATTCATGATTGAATTCATGATTCATGATTCGATTCATGATTCATGATTCAATTCATGATTCATAATTCATTTAAATCAATTGAATCATGAATCATGAATCATGAATTGTGGGCAGCACAGTGGCCTAGTGGTTAGCACTTCTGCCTCACAGCGCTGGGGTCATGAGTTCAATTCCCGACCATGGCCTTATCTGTGTGGAGTTTGTATGTTCTCCCTGTGTTTGCGTGGGTTTCCTCCGGGTGCTCCGGTTTCCTCCCACACTCCAAAAACATACTGGTAGGTTAATTGGCTTCTATCAAAATTGACCTAATCTCTCCATCGTCTGTCTGTCCTCCTCTCTGTCTGTCTGTCTGTCTGTGTGTGTCTATATTAGGGAATTTAGACTGTAAGCTCCAATGGGGTAGGGACTCTGATGTGAATGTGTTCTCTGTTCAGCGCTGCGGATTTAGTGGCGCTATATAAATAAATGATGATGATGATGAATGATGATGATGATTTAATGATTCATTATTCAATTCATAATTCAATCATGATTCATGATTCGATTCATGATTCATGATTCCATTCATGATTCATGAATCATTCATGATTCATTGATTCATGATTCAATTCATGATTCATGATTCGATCATGATTCATGATTTGATTCATAAATCATGATTCAATTCTTGATTCAATTAATAATTCATGATTCATTCATGATTCATGATTCATGATTCAATTCATGATTCATGATTTGATTCATGATTCATGATTCTTGATTCATGATTTAGTTCATGATTCATGATTTAATTCATGATTAATGATTTATGATTCAATTCATGATTCATGATTCATTTCATGATTCAATTCGTGAACCAATTCACGATTCATGATTCAATTCATGATTCATGATTTGATTCATGATTCATGATTCATAATTCATGATTCAATTCATGATTCATGATTCGATTCATGATTCATGATTCGATTCATGATTCATGATTCGATTCATGATTCATGATTCGATTCATGATTCATGATTCAATTCATGATTCATTTCATGCATCATCAATTCATGATTCATGATTCAATTTATAATTCATGATTCGATTCATGATTTATGATTCGAATCATGATTCAATTCAATGATTCATGATTCGATTCATGATTAATAATTCAATTCATGATTCATGATTCGATTCATGATTCATGATTCGATTCATGATTCATGATTCATTTCATGATTAATTATTCAATTCATGATTCAATTCATGATTCATGATTCGATTCATGATTCATGATTCGATTCATGATTCATGATTCCATTCATAATTCATGATTCATGATTCAATTCATGATTTCATGATTCGATTCATAAATTATGATTCAATTCATGATTCAATTCATGTTCATGATTCGTTTCATGATTCATGATTCAATTCATAATTCATGATTCATGATTCATGATTCCAATTCATGATTCATGATTCATGATTCAATTCATGATTCATGATTCATGATTCAATTCATGATTCATGATTCATGATTTAAATTCATGATTCATGAATCTTGATTCATGATTTTAGTTTATGATTCATGATTTAATTCATGATTCAATTCATGATTCATGATTCAATTCATGATTCATGATTTGATTCATGATTTAATTCATGATTCATGATTCAATTCATGATTCATGATTCAATTCATGATTCAATTCATGATTCATGATTCAATTCATGATTCATGATTTGATTCATGATTTAATTCATTGATTCATGATTCATGATTCAATTCATGATTTATGATTCAATTCATGATTCATGATTCATGATTCAATTCATGATTCATGATTCAATTCATGATTCATGATTCAATTCATGATTCAATTCATGATTTATTTCATGATTCATGATTCAATTCATGATTCATGATTAATGATTCAATTCATGATTCATGATTTAATTCATGATTCATGATTCGAATTATGATTCATGATTCCATTCATGATTCATGATTCAATTCATGATTCATGATTCATTTCATGATTCATTATTCATTTCATGATTCAATTCATGATTCATGATTTCGATTCATGATTAATGATTCGATTCATGATTCATGATTCCATTCATGATTCATGATTCAATTCATGATTCATGAATTCGATTCATGATTTATGATTCGATTCATAAATCATGATTTAATTCATGATTCAATTCATGATTAATGATTCATGATTCAATTCATGATTCATGATTTGATTCATGATTCTTGATTCATGATTTAGTTCATGATTCATGATTTAATTCATGATTCAATTCATGATTCATGATTCAATTCATGATTCACGATTCATGATTCAATTCATGATTCAATTCATGATTCATGATTCAATTCATGATTCATGATTTGATTCATAATTTAATTCATGATTCATGATTCATGATTCAATTCATGATTTATGATTCAATTCATGATTCATGATTCATGATTCAATTCATGATTCATGATTCAATTCATGATTCAATTCATGATTCAATTCATGATTTAATTCATGATTCATGATTCAATTCATGATTCAATCATGATTTATTTCATGATTCATGATTCAATTCATGATTCATGATTCATGATTCAATCATGATTCATGATTCATGATTCAATTCATGATTCATGATTCAGGATTCAATTCATGATTCATGATTCAATTCATGATTCATGATTCGATTCATGATTCATGATTCCATTCATGATTCATGATTCAATTCATGATTCATGATTCATTTCATGATTCATTATTCAATTCATGATTCAATTCATGATTAATGATTCATGATTCAATTAATGATTCATGATTCTTGATTCATGATTTAGTTCATGATTCATGATTCAATTCATGATTAATGATTTATGATTCAATTCATGATTCATGATTAATTTCATGATTTAATGCTATGATTAATTTCATGATTCACAATTCATGATTCAATTCATGATTCAATTCATGATTCATGATTAAATTCATGATTTAGTTCATGATTCATGATTCAATTCATGATTAATGATTTATGATTCAATTCATGATTCATGATTCATTTCATGATTTAATGCATGATTCATTTCATGATTTACAATTCATGATTCAATTCATGATTCATGATTCAATTCATGATTCATGATTCAATTCATGATTCATGATTCATAATTTGATTCATGATCATGATTCATAATTCATGTTTCAATTCATGATTCATGATTCGATTCATTATTCGTTTCATGATTCATGATTCAATTCATGATTCATTTCATGCATCATCAAGTCATGATTCATGATTCAATTCATGATTCATGATTCGATTCATGATTTATGATTCAATTCATGATTCAATTCATGATTCATGATTCATTTCATGATTCATGATTCAAATTATGATTCAGTTCATGATTCCATGATTCAATTCATGCTTCATGATTCATGATTCGATTCATGATTCATGATTCATGATTTAATTCCTGATTCATGATTTGATTCATGATTTATGATTCAATTCATGATTCATGATTCATGATTCGATTCATGATTCATGATTTATGATTCATGATTCATGATTCATAATTCATTTCATGATTCATTATTCAATTCATGATTCAATTCATGATTCATTATTCGATTCTTGATTCAAGATTCCATTCATGATTCATGATTCATTCATGATTCATGATTCATGATTCAATTCATGATTCATGATTCATGATTCATGATTCAATTCATGATTAATGATTCATGATTCGATTCATGATTCATGATTCGATTCATAAATCATGATTCAATTCATGATTCAATTCATGATTCATGATTCGTTTCATGATTCATGATTCAATTAATAATTTATGATTCATGATTCAATTAATGATTCATGAATCATGATTCATGATTTGATTCATGATTCATGATTCTTGATTCATGATTTAGTTCATGATTCATGATTCAATTCATGCTTAATGATTTATGATTCAATTCATGATTCTTGATTCATTTCATGATTTAATTAATGATTTATTTCATGATTCACGATTCTTGATTCAATTCATGATTCAATTCATGATTCATGATTCAATTCATGATTCACGATTCATGATTCAATTCATGATTCAATTCATGATTCAATTCATGATCATGATTAAATTCATGATTTAGTTCATGATTCATGAATCAATTCATGGATTAATGATTTATGATTCAATTCATGATTCATGATTCATTTCATGATTTAATGCATGATTCATTTCATGATTTACAATTCATGATTCAATTCATGATTCATGATTCAATTCATGATTCATGATTCAATTCATGATTCATGATTCATAATTTGATTCATGATTCATGATTCATAATTCATGTTTCAATTCATGATTCATGATTCGATTCATTATTCGTTTCATGATTCATGATTCAATTCATGATTCATTTCATGCATCATCAAGTCATGATTCATGATTCAATTCATGATTCATGATTCGATTCATGATTTATGATTCAATTCATGATTCAATTCATGATTCATGATTCATTTCATGATTCATGATTCAAATTATGATTCAGTTCATGATTCATGATTCAATTCATGCTTCATGATTCATGATTCGATTCATGATTCATGATTCATGATTTAATTCCTGATTCATGATTTGATTCATGATTTATGATTCAATTCATGATTCATGATTCATGATTCGATTCATGATTCATGATTTATGATTCATGATTCATGATTCATGATTCATTTCATGATTCATTATTCAATTCATGATTCAATTCATGATTCATTATTCGATTCTTGATTCAAGATTCCATTCATGATTCATGATTCCCATTCATGATTCATGATTCATGATTCAATTCATGATTCATGATTCATGATTCAATTCATGATTCATTTCATGATTCATGATTCATGATTCAATCCATGATTCAATTCATGATTTATGATTCGATTCATGATTCGATTCAAGATTCATGATTTAATTCATGATTCATGATTCTATTCAAGATTCATGATTTAATTCATGATTCATGAGTCGATTTATGATTCATGATTTAATTCATGATTCATGATTCATGATTCAATTCATGATTCATGATTCAATTCATGATTCGATTCATGATTTATTTCATGATTCATGATTCAATTCATAATTCAATTCATAATTCAATTCATGATTTATTTCATGATTCATGATTCATGATTCATGATTCAATTCATGATTCATGATTCAATTCATGATTCATGATTCGATTCATGATTCATGATTCGATTCATGATTCATGATTCATTTCATGATTCACGATTCATGATTCAATTCATGATTCAATTCATGATTCATGATTCATGAATTGATTCATGATTCATGATTCATGATTCATGATTCATGATTCATGATTCATGATTCATGATTCATGATTCACGATTCATGATTCAATTCATGATTCAATTCATGATTCATGATTCATGAATTGATTCATGATTCATGATTCATGATTCATGATTCATGATTCATGATTCATATTCATGATTCAATTCATGATTCATGATTCGATTCATGATTCATGATTCGATTCATGATTCATGATTCAATTTATGATTCATTTCATGCATCATCAATTCATGATTCATGATTCAATTTATGATTTGATTCATGATTCATGATTCGATTCAAGATTCATGATTCGATTCATGATTCATGATTTAATTCATGATTCAATTCATGATTCATGATTAATGATTCAATTCATGATTCATGATTCAATTCATGATTCAATTC
This sequence comes from Mixophyes fleayi, assembly GCF_038048845.1. Classification (NCBI taxonomy): domain Eukaryota; kingdom Metazoa; phylum Chordata; class Amphibia; order Anura; family Limnodynastidae; genus Mixophyes; species Mixophyes fleayi. Next base: position 28,515 of record NW_027448527.1, read on the forward strand.
ATGATTTATTTCATGATTCATGATTCATGATTCATGATTCAATTCATGATTCATGATTCGATTCATGATTCATGATTCGATTCATGATTCATGATTCATTTCATGATTTCACGATTCATGATTCAATTCATGATTCAATTCATGATTCATGATTCATGAATTGATTCATGATTCATGATTTATGATTCATGATTCATGATTCATGATTCACGATTCATGATTCAATTCATGATTCATGATTCGATTCATGATTCATGATTCGATTCATGATTCATGATTCATTTCATGATTCACGATTCATGATTCAATTCATGATTCATGATTCATGAATTGATTCATGATTCATGATTCATGATTCATGATTCATGATTCATGATTCACAATTCATGATTCAATTCATGATTCAATTCATGATTCATGATTCATGAATTGATTCATGATTCATGATTCATGATTCACGATTCATGATTCAATTCATGATTCAATTCATGATTCATGATTCATGAATTGATTCATGATTCATGATTCATGATTCATGATTCATAATTCATGATTCAATTCATGATTCATGATTCAATTCATGATTCATGATTCAATTCATGATTCATGATTCAATTCATGATTCATGATTCAATTCATGATTCATTTCATGCATCATCAATTCATGATTCATGATTCAATTTATGATTCGATTCATGATTCATGATTCGATTCAAGATTCATGATTCGATTCATGATTCATGATTTAATTCATGATTCAATTCATGATTCATGATTCATGATTCGATTCATGATACATGATTCGATTCATGATTCATGATTCGATTCATGATTCATTTCATGCATCATCAATTCATGATTCATGATTCAATTTATAATTCATGATTCAATTCATGATTCATGATTCATTTCATGATTCATTATTCAATTCATGATTCAATTCCTGATTCATGATTCGATTCATGATTCATGATTCGATTCATGATTCATGATTCATGATTCGATTCATAAATTATGATTCAATTCATGATTCAATTCATTATTCATGATTCGTTTCATGATTCATGATTCAATTCATAATTCATGATTCATGATTCATGATTCAATTCATGATTCATGATACATGATTCGATTCATGATTCATGATTCGATTCATGATTCATGATTCATTTCATGATTCATTATTCAATTCATGATTCAATTCCTGATTCATGATTCGATTCATGATTCATGATTCGATTCATGATTCATGATTCCATTCATAATTCATGATTCATGATTCAATTCATGATTCATGATTCATGATTCGATTCATAAATTATGATTCAATTCATGATTCAATTCATGATCCATCATTCATTTCATGATTCATGATTCAATTTATGATTCAGTTCCATGATTCATGATTCAATTCATGATTCATGATTTATGATTCAAATTAAGATTCAGGATTCATGATTCATGATTCAATTAATGATTCATAATTCATTTCATGATTAAATTCATGATTCATTTCATGATTCATGATTCATGATTCAATCCATGATTCAATTCATGATTTATGATTCGATTCATGATTCGATTCAAGATTCATGATTTAATTCATGATTCATGATTCTATTCAAGATTCATGATTTTAATTCATGATTCATGAGTCGATTTATGATTCATGATTCAATTCATGATTCATGATTCATGATTCAATTCATGATTCATGATTCAATTCTTGATTCGTTTCATGATTTATTTCATGATTCATGATTCAATTCATAATTCAATTCATAATTCAATTCATGATTTATTTCATGATTCATGATTCATGATTCATGATTCAATTCATGATTCATGATTCAATTCATGATTCATGATTCGATTCATGATTCATGATTCGATTCATGATTCATGATTCATTTCATGATTCACGATTCATGATCAATTCATGATTCAATTCATGATTCATGATTCATGAATTGATTCATGATTCATGATTCATGATTCATGATTCATGATTCATGATTCATGATTCACGATTCATGATTCAATTCATGATTCATGATTCATGAATTGATTCATGATTCATGATTCATGATTCATGATTCATGATTCATAATTCATGATTCAATTCTTGATTCATGATTCGATTCATGATTCATGATTCAATTTCATGATTCATTTCATGCATCATCAATTCATGATTCATGATTCAATTTATGATTTGATTCATGATTCATGATTCGATTCAAGATTCATGATTCGATTCATGATTCATGATTTAATTCATGATTCAATTCAATGATTCATGATTAATGATTCAATTCATGATTCATGATTCAATTCATGTATTATGATTATTTCATGATTCATGATTCATGATTTATGATTCAATTCATGATTCATGATTCAATTCATGATTCATGATTCGATTCATGATTCATGAATCGATTCATGATTCATGATTCATTTCATGATTCACGATTCATGATTCAATTCATGATTCAATTCATGATTCATGATTCATGAATTGATTCATGATTCATGATTTATGATTCATGATTCATGATTCACGATTCATGATTCAATTCATGATTCAATTCATGATTCATGATTCGATTCATGATTCATGATTCGATTCATGATTCATGATTCATTTCATGATTCACGATTCATGATTCAATTCATGATTCATGATTCATGAATTGATTCATGATTCATGATTCATGATTCATGATTCATGATTCACGATTCATGATTCAATTCATGATTCAATTCATGATTCATGATTCATGAATTGATTCATGATTCATGATTCATGATTCACGATTCATGATTCAATTCATGATTCAATTCATGATTCATGATTCATGAATTGATTCATGATTCATGATTCATGATTCATGATTCATAATTCATGATTCAATTCATGATTCATGATTCAATTCATGATTCATGATTCAATTCATGATTCATGAATCAATTCATGATTCATGATTCAATTCATGATTCATTTCATGCATCATCAATTCATGATTCATGATTCAATTTATGATTCGATTCATGATTCATGATTCGATTCAAGATTCATGATTCGATTCATGATTCATGATTTAATTCATGATTCAATTCATGATTCATGATTCATGATTCGATTCATGATACATGATTCGATTCATGATTCATGATTCGATTCATGATTCATTTCATGCATCATCAATTCATGATTCATGATTCAATTTATAATTTATGATTCAATTCATGATTCATGATTCATTTCATGATTCATTATTCAATTCATGATTCAATTCCTGATTCATTGATTCGATTCATGATTCATGATTCGATCATGATTCATGATTCGATTCATGATTCAATTCATAATTCAAATTCATGATTTATTTCATGATTCATGATTCATGATTCATGATTCAATTCATGATTCATGATTCAATTCATGATTCATGATTCGATTCAATGATTCATGATTCGATTCATGATTTCATGATTCATGTTCATGATTCACGATTCATGATTCAATTCATGATTCAATTCATGATTCATGATTCATGAATTGATTCATGATTCATGATTCATGATTCATGATTCATGATTCATGATTCATGATTCACGATTCATGATTCAATTCATGATTCATGAATCATGAATTGATTCATGATTCATGATTCATGATTCATGATTCATGATTCATAATTCATGATTCAATTCATGATTCATGATTCGATTCATGATTCATGATTCAATTCATGATTCATTTCATGCATCATCAATTCATGATTCATGATTCAATTATGATTTGATTCATGATTCATGATTCGATTCAAGATTCATGATTCGATTCATGATTCATGATTTAATTCATGATTCAATTCATGATTCATGATTAATGATTCAATTCATGATTCATGATTCAATTCATGATTTATTTCATGATTCATGATTCATGATTTATGATTCAATTCATGATTCATGATTCAATTCATGATTCATGATTCGATTCATGATTCGATTCATGATTCATGATTCATTTCATGATTCACGATTCATGATTCAATTCATGATTCAATTCATGATTCATGATTCATGAATTGATTCATGATTCATGATTTATGATTCATGATTCATGATTCACGATTCATGATTCAATTCATGATTCAATTCATGATTCATGATTCGATTCATGATTCATGATTCGATTCATGATTCATGATTCATTTCATGATTCACGATTCATGATTCAATTCATGATTCATGATTCATGAATTGATTCATGATTCATGATTCATGATTCATGATTCATGATTCACGATTCATGATTCAATTCATGATTCAATTCATGATTCATGATTCATGAATTGATTCATGATTTCATGATTCATGATTCACGATTCATGATTCAATTCATGATTCAATTCATGATTCATGATTCATGAATTGATTCATGATTCATGATTCATGATTCATGATTCATAATTCATGATTCAATTCATGATTCATGATTCAATTCATGATTCATGATTCAATTCATGATTCATGAATCAATTCATGATTCATGATTCAATTCATGATTCATTTCATGCATCATCAATTCATGATTCATGATTCAATTTATGATTCGATTCATGATTCATGATTCGATTCAAGATTCATGATTCGATTCATGATTCATGATTTAATTCATGATTCAATTCATGATTCATGATTCATGATTCGATTCATGATACATGATTCGATTCATGATTCATGATTCGATTCATGATTCATTTCATGCATCATCAATTCATGATTCATGATTCAATTTATAATTTATGATTCAATTCATGATTCATGATTCATTTCATGATTCATTATTCAATTCATGATTCAATTCCTGATTCATGATTCGATTCATGATTCATGATTCGATTCATGATTCATGATTCGATTCATGATATTCGATTCATAAATTATGATTCAATTCATGATTCAATTCATTATTCATGATTCGTTTCATGATTCATGATTCAATTCATAATTCATGATTCATGATTCATGATTCAATTCATGATTCATGATACATGATTCGATTCATGATTCGATTCATGATTCATGTTTCATTTCATGATTCATTATTCAATTCATGATTCAATTCCTGATTCATGATTCGATTCATGATTCATGATTCGATTCATGATTTATGATTCCATTCATAATTCATGATTCATGATTCAATTCATGATTCATGATTCATGATGATTCGATTCATAAATTATGATTCAATTCATGATTCAATTCATTATTCATGATTCGTTTCATGATTCATGATTCAATTCATAATTCATGATTCATGATTCATGATTCAATTCATGATTCATGATTCATGATTCCATTCATGATTCATGATTCATAATTCAATTCATGATTCATGATTCATGATTTAAATTCATGATTCATGAATCTTGATTCATGATTTAGTTCATGATTCATGATTTAATTCATGATTCA